>NC_057814.1:251553744-251851705 GCF_018294505.1 Triticum aestivum | reverse complement strand
GCTCCGGTGGTTGGGTTAAGGATGGTGTCGATGATGCGGATATGCGGCCGTGGACGGGGCGTTAGAAGCTGCTCCGGTGGTTGGGTTAAGGGTGGTGTCGACGATGCGGATCTGCGACCGTGGACGGGGCGTCAGAAGCTGCTCCGGTAGGTTGGATGAGGGTGCGAGGAAGCGGATCTGAGGCCGTGGACTTGTGATTTGGCAAAGTGGCCCCGGTAGGGTTGAGAATGGTATAGGCGAAGCTACTCCGGTAGGGTTGACGATGGTGTTGTTGGGGAACGTAGCAGAAATTCAAAATTTTCCTACGTGTCACCAAGATCAATCTAGGAGATGCTAGCAACAAGAGGGGAGGAGTGCATCTACATACCCTTGTAGATCGCGAGCGGAAGCGTTCAAGAGAACGGGGTTGATGGAGTCGTACTCGTCGTGATCCAAATCACCGATGATCCTAGCGCCGAACGGACGGCACCTCCGCGTTCAACACACGTACGGAGCAGGGACGTCTCCTCCTTCTTGATCCAACAAGGGGGGAGGAGAAGTTGATGGAGATCCAGCAGCACGACGGCGTGGTGGTGGAAGTAGCGGGATCCCGGCAGGGCTTCGCCAAGCGCAAGCGGGGAGGAAGAGGTGTCACGGGAGGGAGGGAGGCGCCAGGGCTTGGGTGTTGCTCCCATGCGCCTCCCCACTATATATAGGGGTGGAGGGGCTGTTTTCTTGCCCTCCAAGTCCATTGGGGCGTTGGCAAAGGTGGGGGAAAGAAATCCCATCATTTCCCTTCCCCACCGATTGTTATCCCCCTTTTTTAGAGATCTTGATCTTATCCCTTCGGGATATGATCTTATTCCTTCTAAGGTGGGATCTTGGTGTGCCTTGACCAGGGGTGTGGGGCCTTTCCCCCACTACCCACGTTCATGTGGGTCCCCCCATGCAGGTGGGCCCCACTTCGGAACCTTCTAGAACCTTCCCGGTACAATACCGAAAAATCCCGAACATTTTCCGGTGGCCAAAATAGGACTTCCTATATATAAATCTTTACCTCCGGACCATTCCGAAACTCCTCGTGACGTCCGGGATCTCATCCGGGACTCCGAACGACTTTCGGATTTCCGCATACTAATATCTCTACAACCCTAGCGTCACCGAACCTTAAGTGTGTAGACCCTACGGGTTCGGGAGACATGCAGACATGACCGAGACGACTCTCCGGTCAATAACCAACAGCGGGATCTGGATACCCATGTTGGCTCCCACATGTTCCACGATGATCTCATCGGATGAACCACGATGTCGAGGATTCAATCAATCCCGTATACAATTCCCTTTGTCAATCGGTATGTTACTTGCCCGAGATTCGATCGTCGGTATCCCAATACCTTGTTCAATCTCGCTACCGGCAAGTCACTTTACTCGTACCGTAATGCATGATCCCTTGACCAAACACTTGGTCACATTGAGCTCATTATGATGATGCATTACCGAGTGGGCCCAGAGATACCTCTCCGTCATATGGAGTGACAAATCCCAGTCTCGATTCATGCCAACCCAACAGACACTTTCGGAGATACCTGTAGTGCACCTTTATAGCCACCCAGTTACGTTGTGACGTTTGGTACACCCAAAGCATTCCTACGGTATCCGGGAGTTGCATAATCTCATGGTCTAAGGAAATGATACTTGACATTAGAAAAGCTCTAGCAAACGAACTACACGATCTTGTGCTATGCTTAGGATTGGGTCTTGTCCATCACATCATTCTCCTAATGATGTGATCCCGTTATCAATGACATCCAATGTCCATGGTCAGGAAACCATAACCATCTATTGATCAACGAGCTAGTCAACTAGAGGCTTACTAGGGACATGTTGTGGTCTATGTATTCACACATGTATTACGGTTTCCAGTTAATACAATTATAGCATGAACAACAGACAATTATCATGAACAAGGAAATACAATAATAACCATTTTATTATTGCCTCTAGGGCATATTTCCAACAGTCTCCCACTTGCACTAGAGTCAATAATCTAGTTCACATCACCATGTGATTAACACTCAAAGTTGACTAGAGTCAATAATCTAGTCCACATCACCATGTGATTAACACTCAATGAGTTCTAGGGTTTGATCATGTTATGCTTACGTGAGAGGTTTTAGTCAACGGGTCTGCAACATTCAGATCCGTGTGTGCTTTACAAATCTCTATGTCATCTTGTAGATGTAGCTACCACGCGCTACTTGGAGCTATTCCAAATAACTGCTCTACTATACGAATCCGGTTTACTACTCAGAGTCATCCGGATTAGTGTCAAAGTTTGCATCGATGTAACCCTTTATGACGAACTATTTTACCACCTCCATAATCGAGAGAAAATTCCTTAGTCCACTAGATACTAAGGATAAGTTGATCCATTCCCGGATCACTATTGTACCTCTTGACTAACTCATGGCAAGGCACACTTCAGGTGCGGTACACAGCATAGCATATTGTAGAGCCTACGTCTAAAGCATAGGGGACGTGTAACGACCCGACCCGAAATCGGTCAAGTCTCTGTGTAGCTGTACCATCCCAAGATCATGCTGGCACACATAGTACATTGATGCAAAGATTCAAAGTTCAATCACACCTGAATTTATTACACGATTCTCATATCGAGTCTTTATTACATCATAATAAATTCGGCCGAAGGCCAACTCATGAGAAATAAACTAAATAAAGCTGCGGAAGCGTAGATGAATAGCGAGTCCATCCGACTCCATAGGGCAATCGCCAAGCGTGGATCGTAGCCTCACTCCTGATCGGAAAATTCCTCTGCAAAATAAGACGTTGCAGCCGTGTAGGTCAGCATTTTGAATATGCCGGCAAGTCATGAAGAGAGAACAACAATAAAGTTTCTAATACTATATGCAATTTGGCTGTGGGGCTCTAAGTTTCATTGTTTTGCGAAAAAGCCGGTTTTTCCCTACAACAAGGACTTGTTTGCAATTACTACAAAATTGTTGGTAGTTATTGAGATGGTTCCGCCAACCAATGTCTCGTTCCCAACTATTAAATAACCCCCTCAATTAATTTATTAAGTTCAGTGTTGAGATATCCGAAATACTCCAATTCCAGAGGCTCATTTGTCCGTAACCGGGGACACGGCTAATCGATTAGGTTGTTACTCTGCAGAGGTTTGTGCACTTTACCCGCAAGAATCGTTCCCTCCTTTAAGTCTTCGCACTGCCTGGTGTTTGAAGACGGGACGAACGAAACAGGGTCTTCCGAAGAGTTCCTCTGGGCCACTGCCGGTGCCCATTCAATCCTATCGTTCTTCTACATCTCGTAGCACCGTCCGGCCAGAGTCACGCCTAGGGTCAACCCAGCCAGAGCCCATAATGGCTTGCGGCTGCACAGGTAAGCTTCCGGTCAATGGGGTATCCATCCTTCTCTTCGTGACTGGGTGAAGCTTTCCGCAAGACGTCATGGCGCTTCTCCATGCATCCCGGCCATCCGCTGGTTTCTCCAGGGTGCCCGTCAACCGTCCTCCACCCAGTAGTGAATTTTGAAGTCCATCTTGAGCTTGATGTCATGGGGTTTTAATCATCTTAACTCTCGCATCTCCCTTATGAATCACTCAACCAACCCCGTCTACGAGCATAGCAAAATAAACTACATCGTCCCGGGCATTGGTAACAAGGGAGAAGGGTTCATCCTACCTCATGATACTACTCAAGAACATAACTTAACAAAATTCTCCTACTGCATGCATGGTGGGGAGGTATAACTCTAATGCAATAAAATCATAGGTATTGTAAAAACATGATCAAATGACTTGCCTGGCTGAAGGTCTTCGAAAGCTAGCGACTCGTAATAGCAGGCTTCGCACTCCGGAAATTCTACCGAGTCAAACAATAGCACAAATAAGTATAGCACAATATAACATAACAGCAAGTTGAAGTAAAACACCCACGTACTCAAACCAAAACCAAAGAAAAACTCGGAGAAAGCAAATCAAGGTTTTCATCATATCAAGCAACAACTAAGAAATAGTTTTACACAACTAAAAATTTTCTTAACAGAACCTAAGCATTGGTTTTGCTAACTAACAGAAGGGAAAACATCATACAAACTAGGAGCAAAAAGAATCACATCAAAAGCTATTATAGAACTCCTATTATGCCTAAAACAATCCTAGCAAAGAAAATAAAATAAAAGTTTTATTCTACTATAAATAAAAGTTCATCCTCTGTAGCTACAGAAACTAATCTAAAATAAAATATAAAACAATAAAAATAAAATAATTTTCTAACTAGAACAGTAGGAAAACAGCAGTTAGCTAAATAAACAAGAAAAACTTGATTTCGACATAAAACTAATTTTTTATTAAATCTAAAATACCCAAACAAGTTCCTACTGCTAGGCATGGTCAAAACTAAGCAGTAGCAAAAAGAATCACTAAAAATAATAATCCTAGCTCAATTTGTGGCAGAAAAACTAATCTGTCTAAATCTAATATAAAACTATTTCTAATAATTTAAACATGGCTAAACATATTTTCTACAGAAACTACAACAAATTTGCAAACTCACAAAAAAAAATCAACTAAAAATATTGAACCAACTAAAAGAAATAGCAAAAACAAAAACAGAACTATTCTGCTAAAACAGAAACGAAGAAATAAAACTAAAAAGAAAACCGCGCTATTGGGCCTATATGCCGCTCAAGCAAAATCTAAATAAAAAGCGCCCGCGGCTAAACAGAAAAGTCGACCGGTTCGATCTAACAAAAAAACAACCGTAAGTAAAACCGATCTATTAAATAAAACCGTACCCCTTCGTTGCTTCTAATCTAGGCCATTCATGCGAGATCCAATGGTGGAGGGGAGCTCAGGCTTACAGCGTCGGCGGCGACGAACGGAGACGACGGCGGCGGCTCGAGCATTGGTGGTGCGGCGGCTCCGGTAGTCGGCGAGGTCGGCGAAGGTGTCGGAGAGGTGCGGCGAGGAGTTGCGGAGGCGGGGGTGGAGTTGGTGGAGCTCGGGGACGACGGTGGCGATCGAGACGACGACGATGACTCCCTGGTGAGCTGCAGTTCCGGCGGGCGGCGGTCGAGCTCGGGGACGACGGCTTCGGGGCTCCCTGGGAGAAGAGAGGATGTCAGGGAGATGAGGAACGAACAGGGGGTTCGGGTGGTGTAGCTTGGAAGCAAGGGGGGATGCTCACCGGTGGCAACAGCGGCGGCGAACCGAGGCAGCGGCGGCGAGATCCAAAGGAGGAGGGCGTGAGCTGTGGTGCGTTTCGGGCTAGGGTTTTTGGGGGGTTCGGGAGAGGAGAGCGAGGGGAACTTATAGGACATGGACTTGGACGAGGGGGCGACGCGGGATCGCGATCCCGAGAAGATCGCGGTGTCGGGCGCGCTCTGCGCGTGCTCCGGTGCGGCGTGCCGTGCGCGAGGGGAAAGAAAGAGGTGGGGCCAGCGCGTCAGTGAGAGAGAGAGGGAGAGGGGATCGGGCGACCGATCGGGAGAGGGTTCGGGCGTGCGGGCGCGCTGGGGCAGGCCGGCTCGGCGTCGGTGGGCTGCGCCTGGCCCGCTGGTGGGCTGCGCTCGGCGCTGGCTTGGCCGGTTGGCCTGGCTGGCGCCTGAGGCTTTCTCTTCTTTTCTTTTTTTGAAATAGAGGGAAGGAAAAAAGAAAAAAAACATATATATTATTTTTATATAGGACATATATATATCATAATTCTCAGGGGAATTAATCCTACAACGTGGACATTTTTCCAGAGGTAAATCTCAAACTAAAAAAACAATTTCTCGAAATCCCAAATAAAATTCAAATTTGAATTCAAACTTTTTGGCAATACAATTCTTCTGACATTTTTGGAGTGTCATGTTAGCTCCTCTCATACTTTTGATCAAGTATTTGTCAGGGATATTTGAAATAAATTTCAATGCCAAATCAAGTTCAAATTCACAACACAAACTCAACTGCCTCTGAAATTTTCAAATGCCACTCAATTTCAATCAAAATGCATAGATGCTTAGCTAATAATTGTAAAACATTCCAAATTGAAAATTTGGGATGTTACAAACCTACCCACCTTAAGATGAAATCGCCCTCGAGATTCGGGTTGGCTAGCAAATAGGTGCCCGTGGTCTCGGCGGAGGTCTTCTTCTCGCTCCCAGGTGGCTTCCTCCTCGGAATGATGACTCCACAGAACCTTGCAAAACTTGATGATCTTGCTGCGGGTGACTCTGTTTGCAGTCTCGAGAATTCGGACGGGTTTCTCCTTATAAGTCAGATCACTGTCAAGCTGTATGGCCTCTAGGGGCACTGTGTCTCTCAGCGGAATTTCGGCCATCTCAGCATGGCATTTCTTCAGTTGAGAAACATGGAAGACATCGTGAACTCCGGACAATCCTTCCGGCAATTCCAGCTTGTAAGCGACTTCTCCACGACGTTCGAGGATTTTGTAGGGGCCAATGAACCTGGGTGCCAACTTCCCTTTAACACCAAACCTCTTGATTCCACGAAGTGGGGACACACGGAGATATGCTCGGTCTCCAACTTCATACGTTATCTCCTTGCGTTTACTGTCGGCATAACTCTTCTGTCTCGACTGTGCTATCTTGAGTCTATCTGGAATCAGCTTGACCTTCTCTTCGGAGTCTCTGATAAGATCGGGACCAAAAAGTTTTCGGTCTCCAACACCATCCCACAGCAATGGTGTTCTACACCTCCTTCCGTATAGAGCTTCGAAAGGGGCCATCTTCAGACTGGTCTGATAGCTGTTGTTGTACGAGAACTCTGCATATGGCAAGTTGTCATCCCAGCTAGACCCATAGTCTAGCGCACAGGCTCTCAACATGTCCTCCAAAATCTGGTTGACTCTCTCGGTCTGTCCATCTGTCTGCGGATGAAAAGCTGTACTGAACTCCAGCCTCGTACCCAAAGTTTCATGCAACTGATTCCAAAACTTTGAGGTAAATTGTGTTCCTCTATCTGACACGATACTCCTCGGAACTCCATGCAGACATACGATCCTGGTCATGTATATCTTGGCTAACTTAGCGCTGGTATATGTGGTCTTCACGGGAATGAAATGAGCTACCTTGGTCAAGCGATCAACCACTACCCAGATAGAATCATAACCTGAACGGGTCCTCGGTAATCCTGTGATAAAATCCATTCCAAGTTTTTCCCATTTCCACTCGGGTATCGGCAAAGGTTGAAGTAACCCTGCCGGCTTCTGATGTTCCGCCTTTACTCGCTGACAAACATCGCATACTGCTACGTACTCGGCAATATCCTTCTTCATACCTGTCCACCAGAAACTTTCCTTCAAATCCAGATACATCTTGGTGTTGCCTGGGTGAATCGAGTATGGTGAATCATGGGCCTCCTGAAGAATTAACTTCCTGACCTCTGGGTCATTAGGCACATAGATGCGATCCTCAAACCATAAAGTTCCGTGCTCATCTTCACGAAAACCTTTCGCCTTTCCGTTACACATCTTTTCCTTTATCTCTGCAATTTCCTTGTCTGTCTTCTGGGCTTCACGGATTCTTTCGGTCAGAGTGGACTGTATATCCAAGGTGGCGACAAATCCTCTCGGTACTATCTCCAGTCGGAGCTCTCTGAGATCGTCGGCTAATTCCTGAGGTAATCCTCCAGCTATGAGGGTGTTCACATAACTTTTACGGCTCAAGGCATCTGCTACAACATTTGCCTTCCCTGGGTGATAATGCAATCTCATGTCATAGTCCTTGATCAATTCAAGCCATCTCCTCTGCCTGAGGTTCAATTCCTTCTGCGTGAAAATATACTTCAGGCTCTTATGATCCGTGTAAACATCACAACTGTTTCCGACGAGGAAATGTCTCCAGGTCTTGAGTGCGTGCACTACGGCTGCTAACTCCAAATCGTGTGTGGCATAATTCATCTCGTGAGGTCGTAGCTGTCTGGAGGTATAAGCTACAACTTTTCCTTCCTGCATGAGCACTCCTCCGAGTCCTTGACGAGAAGCGTCACAATATACCTGGTAATCCTTGTGTATGTCCGGCAAAATTAGCACCGGGGCGGTAACCAAACGTTTCTTCAGCTCCTGAAAACTGGCTTCACAATCCTCGGTCCAAATGTACTTGGCTTCCTTCTTCAACAGCTCAGTCATGGGCTTGGCAATCTTGGAGAAATTCTCAATAAACCTCCGATAATATCCTGCGAGTCCGAGAAAACTGCGGATCTCCTTGACTGAGGTGGGGGACTGCCAGTTGGTGACCGATTCGACCTTGGTGGGGTCGACTGCTATTCCTTCTCCTGAAATAACATGTCCGAGGAATCCGACTTCCTTCAGCCAAAATTCACATTTGCTGAACTTGGCATATAACTGATGTTCCCGGAGTTTCTCCAGAACTAGACGCAGATGTTCCTTATGCTCTTCCTCGCTCTTGGAGAAAACCAATATGTCATCGATGAACACCACGACAAACTTGTCCAGATATTCCATAAATACCTTGTTCATCATGCTCATGAAATACGCAGGGGCATTAGTTAATCCGAATGACATGACGGTATACTCATATAAACCATACCTGGTGGTGAAAGCTGTTTTGGGTATATCCTGTTCACGAATCTTCAACTGATGATACCCTGATCGAAGATCGATCTTGGAGAATACCTTGGCTCCAACTAGTTGATCAAATAAATCATTAATCATCGGCAGAGGGTACTTGTTCTTGATGGTCACATCGTTCAATGAACGATAATCCACAACCATTCTCAGGGTTCCATCCTTCTTCTCTACCAAAAGAACTGGGGCTCCCCAAGGTGACGAGCTTGGGCGAATATATCCTTTCTCCAATAGCTCCTTAATTTGCTTCTTGATCTCTTCCAAATCATTCGGGGGCATCCGATAGGGTCTCTTGGATATTGGGGCTGTGCCGGGCAATAACTCAATCAAAAACTCAATGTCTCTGTCCGGTGGCATTCCTGGTAATTCCTCTGGAAACACATCGGGAAAATCTTGCACTACGGGCACTTCCTCCTGAACAATACCCGTGAGGGAATTCACCCGATTCTTCATCGGTGTGCGTCTAGATACATACTTGATCCTTTTCTGCTCCGGGGTGGTGAGCAAAATCGTCTTGCGAGCACAGTCGATGTTTCCTTCAAACTTGGTCAACCAATCCATGCCTAGAATTACATCCAAACTCTGGGATTCCAATACTATGAGGTCTGCGGGAAAATCATGGTTTCCGATGCTGAGGGTCGAATGACAGCCTAAGCCTGCCGTCATCTCTCCTCCTGGGGAAGTGACCTGAAGCGGGGTTCTAAGGGTTCTAGTGGGCAACCCGTACTTTTCCACAACTACCCTTGATATGAATGAATGCGTTGCACTGGAATCAAAGAGTACCAATACTGGATGTGAACTTAATAAAAACTTACCAACCACAGTGTCTGGCTGATCATAGACGTCCTCCACGTCAAGGTGATTCACCTGAGCACGAGAAAAAGGGTTGGGCTTCTTTGCTGAGCTTCCATTGCCGTTGTCGTTTCCATTCCTCTGCTTGGCCTCCGGACAATCGGTGGCATAGTGTCCTGTCTTCTGGCACTTGAAACAGGTGATATGACTCAGATCCTTCTGAGCCGGAGCAGGACAGTGCTGGTTGCCATTGCCTCCATTGCCTGACTTGGAGTTGTTGTCGTGGTTGCGATTGTTCCCATTCCCTCCATGGTTATGTCCTCCATGATTATGTCCTCCATGGGTGTGATGGGTATGTCCTCCTGAGTATGGGGTATAGCGGGGCTTCTGCTGAGCTCCGGAGTTGTACTTTCCCTGGCCATATTTCCGCTTGCGGCTATCAATCTGCTGCTGCTTGCCTTCAAGTATGGTGGCCTTGTCTACCAGCTCCTGGTAGTTGTTGAAGGTAGCCACCATTAGCTGCATTCCTAGCTCATCATTGAGTCCCTCGAGAAACTTCTCTTGCTTTGCGGCATCTGTGGCCACATCATCTGGGGCATAGCGAGATAATTTGCTGAACTCATCCACGTACTGCCCCACAGTACGGTTCCCCTGGCGTAAGTTGCGGAACTCACGCTTCTTCAGACTCATGGCTCCAGCTGAGACATGAGCGGTGCGGAAGGCCTGCTGGAACTCAGCCCATGTCACGGTGGCGGCCGGATAAGTGGCGGTGTAGTTCTCCCACCAAGAAGCTGCAGGTCCATCAAGCTGATGTGCGGCAAAGCGCACCTTCTCTGCATCTGTGCATCCAGCAGTGGCTAACTCCCTTCCGACCTTGCGGAGCCAATCATCGGCCACAATCGCTCAGTGCTGCTAGAGAACACTGGCGGATTCAGCCTTAGGAAGCGGGTCAAGTTGTCAACAGGGGGTGGTGGCGGTGGATTGTTGTTGTTGTTGTTCTGGTTCTGGATGAGCATCTGCATCAGGGCATTCTGCTGCTGGATCAGCTGGGTGAGCTCCGGCGGAAAGTTGAAACCGGGGTCACGTCTCGGAGGCATCTGGTGTTTTGGAGTGGATGAGAAATAGAATAGAACAAGGGTCTAATGAGAAAATAGCACTACCCATATGAATGCACAATCATAATCACACCAATCATTTATTCATTCATCTCAAACAAGGTTCAATCTGGGATTACAAAAATCTCACGACTAATCGAAAATAACGGCCTAACTGATCGACGAAAAAAAAATTAATAACATGGCGGTCGACTAAATGTCTTCATCAATTATTCTTGCGTCCTCCGGTGCGGCGTCCTCTGGTGCGGCGTCTCCTCTTGCGGCTTCCTTCGGTGGAGCTCTCTTCATAATGCTGGTCATTGCTCACGAGAGGTCCATAATCTCCACTCGGAAAAAGGTCTTCTCCCAGGTCTATCTTCTCCTCCAGTGTGGCAATATATTTATCCCGGACCTCGATTCTCTCCATAAAATCCTTGACTTCTTCTTCATGTTCAAGGAAGTCCGCGCGTGCTTTCTCCTCCAGTTCCAGTTCATGGAACAACAACCTCCTGTGTACCTTCGAGTTTCGGCGCGTCTGGATTTCCCGGTTCCTGATGAGACTCTCCAAGTCTTGGACATATGAAAGAATGGAGTCGTCCTCTACGGTACGGATGATATCTCCATTCCTAGCTCTGCGAGAAATCATGGCGAGGTCTGATGGGTCGAGCTCGGCCCTGTACTCTTCTCGGAGATGTCCAAGTGCACGATAAATCGCCATGTCTCTTCCGAGGATCCAAGTGAAATCGGTAAACTCAAAGTCAATGGACTCTGAATGTCCTCCGAAGGTCCTCCCTGGAATGTGCACCATAATCCTATAGCGGGTATCCGTCGGAAGTGCATTGATAGGCTTCCCGGTGATTGAGGGCAGGGCAATCTTCAGCTTTTTCATGATCTGAACCAGCTTCTTGCCGAGAAGCATCGTCTCATCTGGCTGGCAAAACTCCGGTAGCAGAACTGGGGTGAACTCGGCGGCCATCTAGAATGTTGAAAATCGGAGAGAAGTCAGAAATGAACAGGGGAGAATTACGGAATGATAAGGACATAAAATAAAATAGTCTCTTCCTATGGCTTTCCGATCCTAGGGGTTACGTCCTACGGTCAGCGTGTGCTCTGATACCATCTCTGTAACGACCCGACCCGAAATCGGTCAAGTCTCTGTGTAGCTGTACCATCCCAAGATCATGCTGGCACACACAGTACATTGATGCAAAGATTCAAAGTTCAATCACACCTGAATTTATTACACGATTCTCATATCGAGTCTTTATTACATCATAATAAATTCGGCCGAAGGCCAACTCATGAGAAATAAACTAAATAAAGCTGCGGAAGCGTAGACGAATAGCGAGTCCATCCGACTCCATAGGGCAATCGCCAAGCGTGGATCGTAGCCTCACTCCTGATCGGAAAATTCCTCTGCAACATAAGACGTTGCAGCCGTGTAGGTCAGCATTTTGAATATGCCGGCAAGTCATGAAGAGAGAACAACAATAAAGTTTCTAATACTATATGCAATTTGGCTGTGGGGCTCTAAGTTTCATTGTTTTGCGAAAAAGCCGGTTTTTCCCTACAACAAGGACTTGTTTGCAATTACTACAAAATTGTTGGTAGTTATTGAGATGGTTCCGCCAACCAATGTCTCGTTCCCAACTATTAAATAACCCCCTCAATTAATTTATTAAGTTCAGTGTTGAGATATCCGAAATACTCCAATTCCAGAGGCTCATTTGTCCGTAACCGGGGACACGGCTAATCGATTAGGTTGTTACTCTGCAGAGGTTTGTGCACTTTACCCGCAAGAATCGTTCCCTCCTTTAAGTCTTCGCACTGCCTGGTGTTTGAAGACGGGACGAACGAAACAGGGTCTTCCGAAGAGTTCCTCTGGGCCACTGCCGGTGCCCATCCAATCCTACCGTTCTTCTACATCTCGTAGCACCGTCCGGCCAGAGTCACGCCTAGGGTCAACCCAGCCAGAGCCCATAATGGCTTGCGGCTGCACAGGTAAGCTTCCGGTCAATGGGGTATCCATCCGTCTCTTCGTGGCTGGGTGAAGCTTTCCGCAAGACGTCATGGCGCTTCTCCATGCATCCCGGCCATCCGCTGGTTTCTCCAGGGTGCCCGTCAACCGTCCTCCACCCAGTAGTGAATTTTGAAGTCCATCTTGAGCTTGATGTCATGGGGTTTTAATCATCTTGACTCTCGCATCTCCCTTATGAATCACTCAACCAACCCCGTCTACGAGCATAGCAAAATAAACTACATCGTCCCGGGCATTGGTAACAAGGGAGAAGGGTTCATCCTACCTCATGATACTACTCAAGAACATAACTTAACAAAATTCTCCTACTGCATGCATGGTGGGGAGGTATAACTCTAATGCAATAAAATCATAGGTATTGTAAAAACATGATCAAATGACTTGCCTGGCTGACGGTCTTCGAAAGCTAGCGACTCGTAATAGCAGGCTTCGCACTCCGGAAATTCTACCGAGTCAAACAATAGCACAAATAAGTATAGCACAATATAACATAACAGCAAGTTGAAGTAAAACACCCACGTACTCAAACCAAAACCAAAGAAAAACTCGGAGAAAGCAAATCAAGGTTTTCATCATATCAAGCAACAACTAAGAAATAGTTTTACACAACTAAAACTTTTCTTAACAGAACCTAAGCATTGGTTTTGCTAACTAACAGAAGGGAAAACATCATACAAACTAGGAGCAAAAAGAATCACATCAAAAGCTATTATAGAACTCCTATTATGCCTAAAACAATCCTAGCAAAGAAAATAAAATAAAAGTTTTATTCTACTGTAAATAAAAGTTCATCCTCTGTAGCTACAGAAACTAATCTAAAATAAAATATAAAATAATAAAAATAAAATAATTTGCTAACTAGAACAGTAGGAAAACAGCAGTTAGCTAAATAAACAAGAAAAACTTGATTTCGACATAAAACTAATTTTTTATTAAATCTAAAATACCCAAACAAGTTCCTACTGCTAGGCATGGTCAAAACTAAGCAGTAGCAAAAAGAATCACTAAAAATAATAATCCTAGCTCAATTTGTGGCAGAAAAACTAATCTGTCTAAATCTAATATAAAACTATTTCTAATAATTTAAACATGGCTAAACATATTTTCTACAGAAACTACAACAAATTTGCAAACTCACAAAAAAAGACTCAACTAAAAATATTGAACCAACTAAAAGAAATAGCAAAAACAAAAACAGAACTATTCTGCTAAAACAGAAACGAAGAAATAAAACTAAAAAGAAAACCGCGCTATTGGGCCTATATGCCGCTCAGGCAAAATCTAAATAAAAAGCGCCCGCGGCTAAACAGAAAAGTCGACCGGTTCGATCTAACAAAAAAACAACCGTAAGTAAAACCGATCTATTAAATAAAACCGTACCCCTTCGTTGCTTCTAATCTAGGCCATTCATGCGAGATCCAATGGTGGAGGGGAGCTCGGGCTTACAGCGTCGGCGGCGACGAACGGAGACGACGGCGGCGGCTCGGGCGTTGGCGGTGCGGCGGCTCCGGTAGTCGGGGAGGTCGGCGAAGGTGCCGGAGAGGTGCGGCGAGGAGTTGCGGAGGCGGGGGTGGAGTTGGTGGAGCTCGGGGACGACGGTGGCGATCGGGGCGACGGCGAC
This sequence comes from Triticum aestivum, assembly GCF_018294505.1. Lineage (NCBI taxonomy): Eukaryota > Viridiplantae > Streptophyta > Magnoliopsida > Poales > Poaceae > Triticum > Triticum aestivum. The sequence goes on along the minus strand of NC_057814.1, from coordinate 251,837,554 downwards.
GACTCCCTGGTGAGCTGCAGTTCCGGCGGGCGGCGGTCGAGCTCGGGGACGACGGCTTCGGGGCTCCCTGGGAGAAGAGAGGATGTCAGGGAGATGAGGAACGAACAGGGGGTTCGGGTGGTGTAGCTTGGAAGCAAGGGGGGATGCTCACCGGTGGCAGCAGCGGCGGCGAACCGAGGCGGCGGCGGCGAGATCCAAAGGAGGAGGGCGTGAGCTGTGGTGCGTTTCGGGCTAGGGTTTTTGGGGGGTTCGGGAGAGGAGAGCGAGGGGAACTTATAGGACATGGACTTGGACGAGGGGGCGACGCGGGATCGCGATCCCGAGAAGATCGCGGTGTCGGGCGCGCTCTGCGCGTGCTCCGGTGCGGCGTGCCGTGCGCGAGGGGAAAGAAAGAGGTGGGGCCAGCGCGTCAGTGAGAGAGAGAGGGAGAGGGGATCGGGCGACCGATCGGGAGAGGGTTCGGGCGTGCGGGCGCGCTGGGGCAGGCCGGCTCGGCGTCGGTGGGCTGCGCCTGGCCCGCTGGTGGGCTGCGCTCGGCGCTGGCTTGGCCGGTTGGCCTGGCTGGCGCCTGAGGCTTTCTCTTCTTTTCTTTTTTTGAAATAGAGGGAAGGAAAAAAGAAAAAAAACATATATATTATTTTTATATAGGACATATATATATCATAATTCTCAGGGGAATTAATCCTACAACGTGGACATTTTTCCAGAGGTAAATCTCAAACTAAAAAAACAATTTCTGGAAATCCCAAATAAAATTCAAATTGGAATTCAAACTTTTTGGCAATACATTTCTTCTGACATTTTTGGAGTGTCATGTTAGCTCCTCTCATACTTTTGATCAAGTATTTGTCAGGGATATTTGAAATAAATTTCAATGCCAAATCAAGTTCAAATTCACAACACAAACTCAACTGCCTCTGAAATTTTCAAATGCCACTCAATTTCAATCAAAATGCATAGATGCTTAGCTAATAATTGTAAAACATTCCAAATTGAAAATTTGGGATGTTACAGGACGACCTTCGTCCTTTCTCTCTCTTCTGCCATGGTCAGGTCTTGAGTCTTACTCAATACTCACACCTTGTAACACAGCCAAGAACTCCTTCTTTGCTGATCTATTTTGAACTCCTTCAAAATCTTGTCACGGTATGTATTCATTTGAAAGTAGTATTAAGCGTTTTTGATCTATCCTTATAGATCTTGATGCTCAATGTTCAAGTAGCTTAATCCAGGTTTTCCATTAAAAAACACTTTTCAAATAACCCTGGATGCTTTCCAGAAATTCTACATCATTTCTGATCAACAATATGATAACAACATATACTCATCAAAAATTCTATAGTGCTCCCACTCACTTCTTTGGAAATACAAGTTTCTCTTAAACTTTGTATAAACCCAAAATCTTTTATCATCTCATCAAAGCGTACATTCCAACTCCGAGATGCTTACTCCAGTCCTTAGAAGGATTGCTGGAGCTTTGCATACTTGTTAGCATATTTCAGGATTGACAAAACCTTCTAGTTGTATCACATACAACCTTTCCTCAAGAAAATCGTCGAGGAAACAATGTTTTGACATCCTATCTGCAAGATTTCATAAATAATGCAGTAAATGCTAATGTAATTCCAATAGACTCTTAGCATCGCTACGAGTGAGAAAGCCTCGTCGTAGTCAACTCCTTGAACTTGTCGGAAAACATCTTAACGACAAGTCGAGCTTTCTTAATGGTGACATTTACCATCATTGTCCATCTTCCTTTTAAAATCCATCTCACCCAACAGCCTTACGACCATCAAGTAGTTCTTCAAAGTCTACACTTTGTTTTTATACATGGATCCTCTCTCGGATTTTATGGCCTCGGGCCATTCATCGGAATCCGGGCCCACCATCGCTTCTCCACAGCTCATAGGTTCATCGTTGCCCAACAACATGACTTCCAAGACAGGATTACGTACCACTCTGAAGTAGTACGCATCCTTGTCGTCCTATGAGGTTTGGTAGTGACTTGATCTGAAGTTTCATGATCACTATCATAAGCTTCCACTTCAATTGATGTAGGTGCCACAGGAACAACTTCATGTGCCCTGCTACACTTTAGTTGAAGTGATGGTTCAAGTCTCCACCATCCTCCCACTCAATTCTTTCGAGAGAAACTTTTCCTCGAGAAAGGACCCGTTTCTAGAAACAATCACTTTTGCTTCCAGATCTGAAATAGGAGGTATACCCAACTGTTTTGGGTATTCTATGAAGATGCATTTATCCGCTTTGGGTTCGAGCTTATCAGCCTGAAACTTTTTCACATAAGCGTCGCAGCCCCAAACTTTTAAGAAACAACAGCTTAGGTTTCTCTAAACCATAGTTCATACGGTTTCGTCTCAACGGAATTGCGTGGTGCCCTATTTAAAGTGAATGCAGTTGTCTCTAATGCCTAACCCATAAACGATAGTGTAATTCGATAAGAGACATCATGGTATGGACCATATCCAATAGGGTGCAGTTATCATGTGCGGACACACCATCACACTATGGTGTTCCAGGCGGTATTAGTTGTGAAACAATTTCCACAATGTCTTAATTGTGTGCCAAACTCGTAACTCAGATATTCATCTCTATGATCATATCATAGACATTTTATCCTCTTGTCACGACGATCTTCAACTTCACTCTGAAATTACTTGAACCTTTCAATAATTCAGACTTGTGTTTCATCAAGTAAATATTCTTAGCATCTACTCAAATCATCTGTGAAGCAAGAACATAACGATATCCCCTTCATGCCTCAGCACTCATTGGACTGCACACATCAAAATGCATTACTTCCAACAAGTTGCTTTCCTGTTCCATCTTACTGAAAACGAGGCCTTTCAGTTATCTTGCCCATGTGGTATGATTTGCATGTCTCAAGTGATTCAAAATCAAGTGAGTCCAAACGATCCATCTGTATGGACTTTCTTCATGCATATACTAATAGACATGGTTCGCATGTCTCAATCTTTTCAAAAATGAGTGAGTCCAAAGATCCATCAACATGGAGCTTCTTCATGCGTTTTATACCAATATGACTCAAGTGGCAGTGCCACAAGTATGTGGTACTATCATTATTATCTTATATCTTTTGGCATGAACATGTGTATCACTACGATCGAGATTCAATAAACCATTCATTTTAGGTGCAAGACCATTGAAGGTATTATTCAAATAAACAGAGAAACCATTATTCTCCTTAAATGAATTACCGTATTGTGATAAACATAATCCAATCATGTCTATGCTCAACGCAAACACCAAATAACAATTATTTAGGTTTAACACCAATCTCGATGGTAGAGGGAGCATGCGATGCTTGATCACATCAACCTTGGAAACACTTCCAACACATATCGTCATCTCACCTTTAGCTAGTCTCCGTTTATTCCGTAGCCTTTTATTTTGAGTTACCAACACTTAGCAACCGAACCGGTATCTAATACCCTGGTGCTACTAGGAGTACTAGTAAAGTACACATTAATATACTTATGTCGACCTTGCCTGCCTTCTCATCTACCAAGTACCTAGGGTAGTTCTGCTTCAGTGACCGTTCCCCTCATTACAGAAGCACTTAGTCTCGGGTTTGGGTTCAACCTTGGGTTTCTTCACTGGAGCAGCAACTGATTTGCCGTTTCATGAAGTATCCCTTCTTGCCCTTGCCCTTCTTGAAACTAGTGGTTTTACTAACCATCAACAATTGATGCTCCTACTTGATTTCTACTTTCGCGGTGTCAAACATCGCGAATTGCTCAAGGATCATCATGTCTATCCCTGATATGTTATAGTTCATCACGAAGCTCTAATAGCTTGGTGGCAGTGACTATGGAGAACCATCACTATCTCATCTGGAAGATTAACTCCCACTCGATTCAAGCGATTGTAGTACTCAGACAATCTGAGCACATGCTCAACGGTTGAGCTTTTCTCCCTTAGTTTGCAGGCTTAAGAAACTTGTCAGAGGTCTCATACCTCTTGACGTGGGAACGAGCCTAAAATCCCAATTTCAGCTCTTGGAACATCTCATATGTTCCGCGTCGTTTCAAAATGTCTTTGGTGCCTCAATTCTAAACCGTTCAACATTAGGCACTGAACTATCACGTAGTCATCAAAACGTGTATGTCAGATGTTTCGCAACATCTACAGACGACGCTCGAGGTTCAGCACACCGAGTGGTGCATTAAGGACATAAGCCTTCTGTGCAGCATTGAGGACAATCCTCAGTATACGGACCTAGTCCGCATAATTGCTACTGTCAACTTTCAACTAAATTTTCTCTAGGAACATATCTTAAACAGTAGAACTAAAGCGTAAGCTACGACATAATTTGCAAAGACCTTTTGACTATGCTCATGATAATTAAGTTCATCTGATTATTTAATGAACTCCCACTTAGATAGACATCCCTCTAGTCATCTAAGTGATACATGGTCCGAATCGACTAGGCCGTGTCCGATCATCACGTGAGACGGACTAGTCATCAACGGTGAACATCTCCATGTTGATCGTATCTACTATACGACTCATGTTCGACCTTTCGGTCTCTTGTGTTCCGAGGCCATGTCTGTACATGCTAGGCTCGTCAAGTCAACCTAAGTGTTTCGCATGTGTAAATCTGGCTTACACCCGTTGTATGCGAACGTTAGAATCTATCACACCCGATCATCACGTGGTGCTTCGAAACAACGAACCTTCGCAACGGTGCACAGTTAGGGGGAACACGTCTCTTGAAATTTTAGTGAGGGATCATCTTATTTATGCTACCGTCGTTCTAAGCAAATAAGATGTAAACATGACAAACATCACATGCAAATCATAAAGTGACATGATATGGCCAATATCATCTTGCGCCTTTGATCTCCATCTTCGAGGCGTGGCATGATCACCTTCGTCACCGGCATGACACCATGATCTCCATCATCGTGTCTTCATGAAGTTGTCTCGCCAACTATTACTTCTACTACTATGGCTAACGGTTAGCAATAAAGTAAAGTAATTACATGGCGTTTTTCATTGACACGCAGGTCATACAATAAATTAAGACAACTCCTATGGCTCCTGCCGGTTGTCATACTCATCGACATGCAAGTCGTGATTCCTATTACAAGAACATGATCAATCTCATACATCACATATATATAATTCATCACATCCTTTTGGCCATATCACATCACATAGCATACCCTGCAAAAACAAGTTAGACGTCCTCTAATTGTTGTTGCATGTTTTACGTGGCTGCTATGGGTTTCTAGCAAGAACGTTTCTTACCTACGCAAAAGCCACAACGATGATATGCCAATTGCTATTTACCCTTCATAAGGACCCTCTTCATCGAATCCGATCCGACTAAAGTGGGAGAGACAGACACCCGCTAGCCACCTTATGCATCAAGTGCATGTCAGTCGGTGGAACCTGTCTCACGTAAGAGTACGTGTAAGGTCGGTCCGGGCCGCTTCATCCCACAATGCCGCCGAATCAAGATAAGACTAGTGACGGCAAGCAAATTGAGCAAATCATCGCCCACAACTACTTTGTGTTCTACTCGTGCATAGAATCTACGCATAGACCTGGCTCATGATGCCACTGTTGGGGAACGTAGCAGAAATTCAAAATTTTCCTACGTGTCACCAAGATCAATCTAGGAGATGCTAGCAATGAGAGGGGAGGAGTGAATCTACATACCCTTGTAGATCGCGAGCGGAAGCGTTCAAGAGAACGGGGTTGATGGAGTCGTACTCGTCGTGATCCAAATCACCGATGATCCTAGCGCCGAACGGACGGCACCTCCGCGTTCAACACACGTACGGAGCGGGGACGTCTCCTCCTTCTTGATCTAGCAACGGGGGAGGAGAACTTGATGGAGATCCAGCAGCACGACGGCGTGGTGGTGGAAGTAGCGGGATCCCGGCAGGGCTTCGCCAAGCGCAAGCGGGGAGGAAGAGGTGTCACGGGTGGGAGGGAGGCGCCAGGGCTTGGGGTGCTGCTCCCATGCGCCTCCCCACTATATATAGGGGTGGAGGGGGCTGGTTTCTTGCCCTCCAAGTCCATTGGGGCGTTGGCAAAGGTGGGGGAAAGAAATCCCATCATTTCCCTTCCCCACCGATTGTTATCCCCCTTTTTTAGGGATCTTGATCTTATCCCTTCGGGATATGATCTTATTCCTTCTAAGGTGGGATCTTGGTGCGCCTTGACCAGGGGTGTGGGGCCTTGCCCCCACTACCCACGTTCATGTGGGTCCCCCCATGCAGGTGGGCCCCACTTCGGAACCTTCTAGAACCTTCCCGGTACAATACCGAAAAATCCCGAACATTTTCCGGTGGCCAAAATAGGACTTCCTATATATAAATCTTTACCTCCGGACCATTCCGGAACTCCTCGTGACGTCCGGGATCTCATCCGTGACTCCGAACGTATTTCGGATTTCCGCATACTAATATCTCTACAACCCTAGCGTCACCGAACCTTAAGTGTGTAGACCCTACGGGTTCGGGAGACATGCAGACATGACCGAGACGACTCTTCGGTCAATAAGCAATAGCGGGATCTGGATACCCATGTTGGCTCCCACATGTTCCACGATGATCTCATCGGATGAACCACGATGTCGAGGATTCAATCAATCCCATATACAATTCCCTTTGTCAATCGGTACGTTACTTGCCCGAGATTCGATCGTCGGTATCCCAATACCTTGTTCAATCTCGTTACCGGCAAGTCACTTTACTCGTACCGTAATGCATGATCCTGTGACCAAACACTTGGTCACATTGAGCTCATTATGATGATGTATTACCGAGTGGGCCCAGAGATACCTCTCCGTCATACGGAGTGACAAATCCCAGTCTCGATTCGTGCCAACCCAACAGACACTTTCGGAGATACCTGTAGTGCACCTTTATAGCCACCCAGTTACGTTGTGATGTTTGGTACACCCAAAGCATTCCTACGGTATCCGGGAGTTGCACAATCTCATGGTCTAAGGAAATGATACTTGACATTAGAAAAGCTCTAGCAAACGAACTACACGATCTTGTGCTATGCTTAGGATTGGGTCTTGTCCATCACATCATTCTCCTAATGATGTGATCCCGTTATCAATGACATCCAATGTCCATGGTCAGGAAACCATAACCATCTATTGATCAACGATCTAGTCAACTAGAGGCTTACTAGGGACATGTTGTGGTCTATGTATTCACACATGTATTACGGTTTCCAGTTAATACAATTATAGCATGAACAACAGACAATTATCATGAACAAGGAAATACAATAATAACCATTTTATTATTGCCTCTAGGGCATATTTCCAACAGGTGTCGGCGAAGCGGCTCCGGTAGGGTTGAGGAAGGTGTCGGCGAAGCGGCTCCGGTAGGGTTGAGGAAGGTGTCGACGAAGAGGATGAGAGGCCGTCGACGGGGGCATCGGTGGGGCGGCTCCGGGGGGTGTGGACGAAGCGTCTCCGGTGGGGAGTACGAATGAGCCGCTGCAGATGCGCGGCGGTTGACGAGAGTACCGGCGAAGCAAATCCGGCGCCGTGGACAAGGTCGGCACTGAATGGGCTGTGTTACAGTGGTGGATGAGCAGTCTACTTGTTTCTAGGGGAGGTGGGAGGGGTAGATGAGGCCGCAGAAGCAGATCCGGCGAGGTGGACGCCGCTGGCAGTGAATGGGCTATGGTACGCCGGTGGATGAGCAGTCTAGGGTTTCGAGAGGGGAGGGGAGAAAGGCCGATGAAGTACGGACGGCGTGATGTAAGATGCTCTGGTGCTGTGGAGTTAGTCGTTTTTGCGGGAGGGGGAGAGGAAATGGGGGTGCCGTGTAGTGGGGGAACCGGAAGTTACCAAAGCAGCCCCGACCTATCATGTAGATGAGGGCGGTATTGTAACTGTTGGTCTCCGTGCACCAAGGACAAAAGGGGGATTTCGCATGCTAAAGACTAAGGTGGCGGAAATTCTAGAAGGAGGCGGGAGATTTTTCCACCCGCGGGATCGTTCGTATCCAGTTTCAACTAATTTTGGACCGTGCTAGCGGGAAGGTCATGCTAGACTGTGTACACGGGGCACGCGTCAGCAGTTAATAACTGGTGTGAAGTCCACCCCAGAAAAAAAGACAATAACTCGGGATGATGCGCCGATAACTTGGACGTTCACACGGGCGCAGCCAATCGTACGGGTGTAGTGGCGCGTTCACAAAAAAGGGATCAAACGCTCAGCCTATGTATTTCTCGTGTAAATAGATAATTTAGTGCCATTGGTTATTTACTTTAAACATAATGCATTGACGTGTTAGTGTAGAGGCGCACAAAAAGAAATGGATATTGTAGTCAGCTACTTAAAAGTGTTACCTCATATGATTACATAGCCTCCATTTCATAAATTGCGTACTCGTTGAATTCATATATGAATATTACATATATTACTTCAAAATAGAAACTTAAATCATCCAAGACTAATGAATTTGAATGCAAGAGTAACAATGGTGCATATACATGATAGCTACATTGGTTGTTTGAAGAAACATCACTGTAACTTTGGCATGCACAACTGAAAAGGTTTATTTAAATAGAAAAAATGTGATATGTGAGTGTCCAATCTTTATAGCGTTGAATCGATATTGTACCTTTGGCCACGATACGAAGTAGATATTGACTTATGTTCAAGCGATGCACGTCCACGATCGCTAGATAGTGATACGTGAATGAATTGTGCAATCTCTCTCACACGCATACATATCTCATTTCCCTGTGGGCATCGGAATCACACACGCGCACTTCGTGTATTTCTCTCCCTCCGTCAGGGTTAAATTCGTCTTTCTACCCCATCCTACAAGTCTCTCACACAGAAACACACACGCTCTCTATGTCTAACACGCCCACCCCTTTAATTCCACCCACCCACAGCCACTAATGTCTCAAAGTATAATAATGTCTCTCACACATATGCTATCTACCTATCCCTTAATATAGCTAGATATGTGTCACACAAACTCCTTCTCCCTACTAGCAAGATGCCCATGCGTTGCACGGAACATCAAGATGCATTTGTATGAGAAGTTTATCTTGTGGGAGAAAAGGATGAACGAGGGAATGCCTTATTTGCAAATGCGGAGAGGGGTGTGGGTATCTTTTTGCAAAATTGCCATAGTTTCCTTCCTGTCCGTCGGATATAAATCGGATGGCCTATATTGCAGGATGGCAGGAACACCATCATCACCAACTCTGTTTTTTTATAAGAGTAGAGATATGTGAGTGTCACTGCCCCCCCCCCACACACACCCACACTTCCCAACACCGAAGGAGTAGGGTGACACCTCGATCTTGATACTAATCTATCGACTGGCTTCTCTCTCAAACATACACACACACACACTACCCGGCACCGAAGGAGTAGGGTGGCACATCGATCTTGATAATAATCTATCTACTCCTCTTTCAAACACACACACACACACACTCGCTAGTTGTGCCTCTGTGCCTACCGCGCACACTCTCGATACGTCTTTCTCTCCCTCCCCCCCCCAACAATGACAGCAGAAGGGTGACAACTCGATCTGATCATAATCTGTCAATTGGTTTCTCTCTCAAACATTGTGTCTCGGTGCCTCGCTCGGTAGCCCCCTCGATATGTAGACTTCTCGCGCGCGCACAGCTGTAGTGACGATGACGCTGAACCCAGTGTGCCTTGTTTTTACCGGCCTCATGTCATAGTTTTCACCCTGTTTTCTGTTAATTAACAAGGCAACCTTTTCTTTGTTACTACTAGTGAATCTGAAATCATTCGGGGCAGACATAAAATATATCACTTCAACCCAATTATCGCAGCAACTATTTTAAAAGAAATTAGCTAGCTGCCCATGCGTTGCACGGAACATCAAGATGCATTTGTATGAGTAGTTTATCTTGTGAGAGAAAAGGTTGAACGAGGGAAGGCCTTATTTGCGAACGTGGAGAGATGTGTGGGTATATTTTTGCAAAATTGCCATAGTTTCTTTCCTATCCGTTAGATATAAATCCGACGGCCTATATTGCAGGATGGCACGCACACCATCATCACCAACTCTGTTTTCTACTCCCTCCGTCCGAAAATACTTGTCATCAAAATGGATAAAAAGAGATGTATCTAAAACTAAAATACGTCTAGATACATTTCCTTTTATCCATTTTGATGACAAGTATTTCCGGACAGAGGGAGTATTTGTCTTTTTAGAGATTCAACAAGTGACTATGACCGGACCTTACCAACATACTCAAAAAAGTAGTCCATAATTTTGATGTTACCCTCTTTTCTTGGCGGTGCAGTGCCATCTGGATACCTCATAAATAAATCAAGGACAAATCTGACCCCTTCCTGAAAAGACATACGGAGCAAAATGAGTGAATCTACACTCTAAAATATGTCTACATACACATCTGTATGTGGTAGTCCATTTGAAATCTGAAAAAGACAAATATTTAGGAACGAATGGAGTATATATAAGAGTAGACATGGAGATATATCTCCAGCATGGTCTACAACAAAATGTGCTGGGCTGGTTAGCGCCGGATGCTCGCAACGCGATGACATGAGTTCGAATTCTGTCTTTTAACTTTATATTTTTATATTATATATTACTCTACTTATTTAATATATACTTCTTTCGCTACTGTACTGACAGTGGAACCCACAGAGTACTTAGAATACAAGATTAAGGATGGACTTGTTTCTGTTTAACTTTCTGTACGAAGCTGTAGCCACCCTGCAAGTTACGTGTACACTGTACATGCAATTAACTTTTTATAGAGGGACAATCATACAGGCAATTAACTCAAATGGATTGGATGTCACTCTATTATTTCTAGCATAAAGAGCATCTCCAACGGAAGCCGGCAAATTTCCTCCCGCTTCCTTAAGCGGAGGACAACATCAAACGCCAGCGGCATACATTTTTACAACTCTAACCAACCAGATGAAATTCGTGCAAACACGGACTGATTTCATATAAGCATGAAGGATTTCGTATAAAAAAGCCGGATCTTCATATAAACATGATGGATTTCATTACATTTACATGAACTAAGAGGTGCCAATCCGGCTCTCTTGTATAATTAATACTCCCTCTGTCCGGAAATACTTGTCCTAGAAACGGATGTATCTAGACTTATTTTAGTTCTAAATGGCCTCCCGCGGATCCCTTTGTCTTCCTCATGTCCGTCAGACACTTGCGGGGTCGACGAAGGTCCTTGGAAGAGACGAAGCAGCAAAGAAACCACCTGAATCCGCGGTAGTCGCCTCGGCGGTGGCCTTCATGGGTCCCAAGTGGCGGCGGCCTCCCTTGTTCTACTTCTCCTCGATGATGGCGGCGGACACGGAGAAGCTGGCCACCGACTCGTCGCTCTCCACGCACCCAGCTTATGTCTCTGCTTGCATGGCGCTGCCGCAGGCACGGGAGGCGCGCCCACAGACACGGGAGGCGCGGCCATCGCAGACACTGGTGGCGCGGTACGACGCGGCAGCGACGGCACCCGTACCGGCGTGGAGCAACTGCCACTCCTCATCGAGCTGAACTAGAGCGGCGAGTTCCTGAACCACGCGCCTGCTTGGGGCGGCAACTGGCTCCGTCGGGCCAAGCGAGGTTGGTGAAGCACCGAGCGGCCTCGCCCGTATCCGGAGGGCTCGGCGGGCCACCCAGCCGGGTAATATGCCGGAGAACGGCTCATCGGAAGCCATCGGAAGAGTGGAGAAAATGGTGAAGGAGGAGATGGGGGAGCGGCGGAGGGGTGCGATTCTTGCCCGCTGTCTGTCTGGCCTCGTGTAAATAGAGGGCGGACGGTAGGAGCTTGGCCGGCGTCTGGCCTCGTTTAAACTGAGGGCGGACGGGAGGAGCTCGGCTGGTGTTGCGTTTAATTCCGGCCCGCTCATGAACGGACGTGTGGCAGGAGTAGGATTCTCGGTTTGCATGCGGGTTTAACGGAGGGGTTTAATGGAGGCGTCGGGCGTGCAGCGGGCGGCGCAGTACTATTCGATTTGACAGCAGTAATGAGCTGTCAAATCACAAAGGCAATCGCCTCTCGTGAAACCGACCGAGCTAGACTGCCCCGCCCTCTAGCCTTTTAAAAAATGTATATACTCCACTTTTGTACAGTAGTAGTATCGATGGATTGCGCCATGGAGCAAAACTTGAAATTAAAAAAAGGTGGTACATATAAAGAGCGCTCGTCGCCAAATTATGCATATAGTACTATTAAAAGGCTTGTCACAATAATGGTGTCCAGCACAAGTGCACAACCCACCCCTCAAATAAAACTAAGCACCCTGGAATTCTTTGACAAAACTAAGCACCCTGAAATTCTTTGACAACTAAACTGCTGGCTATATGATGTTGGTCATATATATTGTACGTATATAATGTGAAGAAACGAGTGGTAGTACTATACCAACTAAAATATGAAATGTAAGAAATACTAGTATGTACGTACTGAAGGGTTAAAGTAACAAGAAGAAACATAACATAGTTCTGCTGGGGGCTCAGCACAACACACCCCTCAAATTAAATTAAGCACACCTGAAATTAAACTTTGCAACTATTCCGGTAGACACTGCATTAGAACCACCATGAGCAACGACATAGCCACCTTACTCGGAGTCCTCGTCCACGTCCTCGACTTCGTCCTTGTCCCTCTTCCTCTTGGCCGATACTTCTTTGCTTGAACCGCACACTTGGCTGTTGCTCTTCATCCAACCCTTGTAGATATTGAAGCAAAGGTAGCCATCCATTGCAGCGTAGTGGATGTGGTCTATATCTAGTACATTCCGCTGCCATGCATGACGATGAAATGTGTATGGAGGTTTCTCCAGTTTACCGTACGAAGGATGAACCATGGCTCCTGCCAGGGTCAGCATTGAAGGCTGACAAGAGGACACCAGCCGATTCTTCTGGCGGTCGAAGGTGTTGCCTACAACGAGGCCTATCCAACGCAGGACTTCTTTATCGTTACCAAAGTCTACTGTAACGAATTTGACTAGGTTGCTCTCGAGGAAGTCCTTAAAATCCTGGCACTCAACGTCGGCATGGCATATGTGGTAGACCAAGCATAAGTCATGCACGCAAACCTGGATCACGGCGGGCTTCTTCCTCTCTTCGTCCTTTAGATCCTTCTCTCGTCCCAGGACTGTGGTGTACTCAACATCTAGCCCAGCGACCCACTCATCATCTGAGTCTTCGAACATGCGTCTGAAGCGAGAAAGGCATCCTTTCACCGTCGCGGAAGAACGGGTGTAGATGACGTCGAACTCATCGCCGGTGATGGTTCTAACCTTGTACTCACCGCCGATCGGTGAGATTTGGGATGCCATGGATTTGGGAGGAGGGTTAGGATTAGTGGAACTGCCGTAATGTGAATGGACGGGATGACTAAGAGCGAACCGCCGTAGTATTGAAGGACGTGCGGGGACGAGTAGGAGCGAACTGCAAGTGTGCGAATGGCAGGGTAGTGGCTTTCGATTCTCCCATGATACAAGCTTCCGAGAGCCCTTGGATCTGAGATCGAACGGTTGCATGGCGTGATTCTCGACCTATGGGTGAATATCCTATCCTGGAGGGTTATTCTGCAAATTTTCAGCAACTTAGCATGCGACCGTTTGATCTCAGATCCAAGGGTTGCCAGCAGCCCGTATCATGGTCGCGCCTACCACGACCGTCGCGTCGCTCGTGCGGTCACGCCCTTGGAGATTTAACACGGTGCGTTAGGCTATCTGATGTTGGCATGTCATACATAGTTATCACTTAGTCACTCATACTACAACAAGGTTTTGGCTATAAGGTTGTCTATAAGTGTTTTTTTTTTACTTCTCTCTATCTCTTTCTTCGTACTCCCTCCGTCCCATAATATAAGAACGTTTTTGACACTAGTGTAGTGCCAAAAACGTTCTTATATTATGGGACACAGGGAGTACTAGTATTTATTGCATTGCCAAGGAGTGACCTCTTCCAATGAAATGGTGTTGCTAAGTTTGCTTCATTTAATTAGCTATAGACTCAAAATTGTCTTTTCACCTAGGGTCACCAAACTAGTCTCTCTCTTCTTGATTAACTTGCCACATCAGACTTTATGCCTATGTGGCAAGCTTAAGCACCTGTAGGAGCAAGTAAGTACAATAGTGCGCTTTACATGGCATTTTTGCATATGTGGAGGAAAGAGAGGCAAGGAAAAAGTGGAGAAGTGGGCTCTCATGCAAGAGCCAGCCTCTACTACATGGTGGAGCATTGGGAGAGGCACCTGTATGGAGGTGGTCAGGAATCGGGAGACTCACGCCGGTCGTAGCGCCGCAGTTAAAATGATAATGGCAAGTCAAATCACGGGGCCCCACCTGTCCAGCAGAAACTCGCTGTCAAATCACACAGCCCTACGTTTGCAGCAGCCTACTCCCTCGTCTTCTCACGTCTCTGTCGAACCGACTAGGAGGAACTGCCCCGCCTACCGCGTAGGAAAAGCCCGCGCAGTATACTCCCTCCGTCTAGGTGACCAAGGTGGAGAGGAAAACGAGAGAACTTAATGTTTAGTATTTGCTAAGGTTTGTTGTAATGGTACTAGCCTTAGCAATTTTGATGAGGTGTCATAGAATTAAATGAAGAAAGAGAGAGAGTTGAGTACTATGTGTCGTACATGGCAATAAATAAAGTACTACATGATACTAATATATGATACATGGCGCAGGAGTACTAAGTATTATTAATACAGTTTTGCTAGAACTCATCTAGATGGGATATAATTTGGTCTCATTCATCTTTTATAGCCATTGGATGTGATGCTATATAAGATGCGTGTGTGCTGACGTGGGTTGTATTTGTTCTTGTGCAACGAACTGACCACTGCATGTCATGTTTGATAGTCTCAAGTCATTAAAAGCATACAAGCCCCACATCTCTTCTTGGTTGATTCCTCTATTTATGTCAAAAAATAAGAAACAACGTGAGAGTTAATGCATCACGCCTATCTGTTTACTATTTGGTTTTCGTAAGATGACTTAATATTCACCTAGACGGAGGGAGTATTCGATTTGACAGCGGGCGGTGCAGTTCCCGATACGGCTTTAATGCTGACGAGGGAGGGAGTAGCGGTTCCCGATATGTTGAACGGCCAATGCATCCTCCATCAATTAATGCATGAGGGAAGTAATGGGAGGAGGTCCGGGAAAAGAGGCTGCACGATGTGAATGCAACGCAGTTTGCCCTCATTGCCCTCATATAAAGGCGCCCCTCCATTCCAATGCATCTACCACATCGTACGCACCTAAGCATTTGCCTAAGCACCTACATTAAGTGCAAAAGACCTCACTCCAGACCCATGGCGGCGATGCGCGTGAGCGGCCAGCGGCTGCGCCAGATGGTCCACGACGCCGGCCTGGGGCATGGAGCCGAGGATCGTCTCCAGACGGTGTTGGAGACCGGCTGGTGGATGGCCGCCGTCGATGCCAACTACGACTCTCAGTTGGACCAGATGATCGTTGCCACCAGCAACAAGTTCACCGTCCTCAAGAAGCTCGCGGACGACATCGCCGTACTCCTCCAGCCCGCGCCCCGGGCTCCTCATTTCCTGCCACCCTAATCGGCTTCCATGGCCGGAACCTCTTTCAAGCACTGGTGGCCCTGCGACTGCCCGCCGACGCCACGAAGAATGTCCACTTGGAGGTCGCGCTCGCCGCGTGGCACCTCGCCCTGCAAGAATTCGTCGACCTACACATCCACGTGTATGAGCAAATCGTGTACATAGGTATCTACAAGGCCAGTGAGGACGCTATGACGTTGGCCTTCCTCAACCGGCTGGAAGCCTTGGATGCCTTTGCTGAGAAGCACCTCGACCTCGCCACAAAAGCCGCCGCTCCTTAGCCGCCGGTCGGTGGCCCGGCGCACTAAGTTGAGGAGGAGGAGGTCGTACGTTCGTGGATCCATCTTTCTTCTTGCCTTCTGTAACCACCACTGCGATCGCATCATCGTGGCCTTAATTCTTATTGTGCTGTTGCATTCTCGTTCCAGTCAATACCGACATGTGTGATCCCTTTGCTTAATTATATGCATCACTGTAACTAGTACTCCATCCGTCAATTTATAAGTTGTGCTTACCTTTTCCATCAACTTCGTGCAACGCGCGGGCATCTTGCTAGAAACACTAGAATATGTCTATATAATTTGTATGTGATAGTCCATTTGAAATCTCAAAAAAGACAAATATTTAGGTACGGAGGGAGTAATATATTAGGAGTAAATAGTGATTTCTTTCAAGTTTGTGAACAAATACTACTATTCTACTACTTTGGATCTGTCGCAACGCACGGGCGCATTGCTGGTAAAAGGAAAAGGCCTGCCGCGTTCGCGTCGCACCCCCACACGCCCGGGAATCAGGAGTACAACACGGCCCGTCTGGCACGACACATAGCTTAGGGAAGGCGTGTTGCCTAGCATTTTCACTTTCATGTGGGACCGCCATTGAGCAAACCGACACCCCGCCCGCCGCCGGGTTGGAAAACAGAAACAAGGGGAAGATCTAGCTGTAGCACGGAAGCCAAGAAATTTGGTGTCAGACGGGGCTCGTTGATATAGTAGGAGCATTCCGTACTAGTACTACTCCTACTAGTACCATGTTTGTACTCCTAATGCTATATTACTAGTACTACCACTATACAACTAGTAGGTACGTGCACGGCACAACATTGTAGGAACAAAAACGGGAAGATCTTGTTTTGGGTGATTTATCTTTTTTTCAATCAACGTAGTATGAATAATATGATGTGGGGGGCACCCATGAAGCTTATGTGGCTTGGTTGCATGGCTACGGAAGGTTAGAGAAAAATAAATAGATAATGTGTTTAGAGTGCACTCCACTAAATAGATATACTTTGGATCCATTGCAACGGACCGGCACATCTATATCTATACCCCTTATATAGTGTGTGAAAAACTTTGAAAGTTGGTCATTGGATGAAGCCAATCCGACGGTACAAAGATCGAAAATCCGAGCACTACTGGTCGTTGGATATCATCCACCAGATTCTGCCACATGACTAACTTTGCCACAACTAAGCTTAGGCAAAGTTATTAGTTCTTCAAAATGAGAGCCACAAGTTGGCAAGCCTAAGGGAATCTTGCCACATTTTCTGTGTGTATCTCATGTGGGGCCTTAGTGTGGCTTGCCTAAGGTGTGGCTTGAACCAAACACTCACCTAAGTTAATAAAACTTGCCTAACCTTACATTCCACCAGATTTTGCCACATGTTAGAATCCAGAAAGCTCTACATGTAGAAGCATAATGCACAAACCACCAGAATCTCATGCGTGCAATGCACGTGTACCTTACTAGTACTAGTTCGTAGTAGTAAGAAACAAATTCCAGTTTTGGCACGAGCTCGTACTGCGGGAGCACCACAAGGCCTGCCGCAGGAGTTACATTTCCCTCTCAGGGCCCACGGGACCGAACTTCAGTGGCTTAGTGCCCGGCCTATGAGTCAATGACATGCGGACCTTAAATGCGGCTGGCCCACATGTCATTCTCATGGTGGTGGCATGGTTCGCGACTCACTCGTTCGAGATGAACTGGCCGGTGGTGGCGTGGCCGTGGCGAGGGTGCCACAGCTGGGCTTGGGGCGTTACGAGGCGTAGATGGCCACACCGGCGGGTACTACCTGCAGTACATAAGTACTCCAGCTGAGGAATGATGACCGGGACGAAATGTGTCACATCCGCTGGATGAAAATTCGATGGTGCGGGAGTACGGATCGGAGCATAGCAGCAGAGCAGGCAAACCGCGTCCAATCGGGTGTGTCTGTGGTAGAAAGTTGATGGTCGCCGCAGTTCAGCTGGCCCGCATGTCATGCACACAAAGGCAGAGGAGCGGTGGGGCCGAGAGGGATGAGGGGCACGTCGGGGGGATGAGGATCCCCTGACGCGAACAATCCTACCATTCTGTCACTGACATGTGGGACCCATAAGCGTGGGTCCCACCTGTCAGCGAAGGAAAGGCAGGGCAAGGCAGTGATAGCCACGTCACAGGATCCATGTCCACGTCGGGGGACGTCGTGCCATGGGTTGGAGCGGCGTCGTGGGAATCGCGTGTGGGTGTGGCAGTGGTAGAAACAAGAAACATGATGGTCGCCGTGGTTCAACTTCCATGGACAAGCTGTCATGTCTGCTGACACATGTATATCAAAACTAGAGTGTTTATATTTCAAGCACGTGAACAAGTATTATTCTACTACTTTGGATCCATTGCAACGCACGGGCCAGCACATTGGTAGTAGTAGTGTCCATCTCTATCTCTAGAGGCCTTCCCTCGTTCATCCTTTTCTCTCACAAGATAAACTACTCATACAAATGCATCTTGATGTTTCGTGGAACGCACGAGGATGTTTCCTTGGGGGTCTCTCCAGCGCGGCGTGGCCGTAGTTGCAAGTTGACGCCCCTTGAGATGCCGACGTTGAGGGGCACTCGGATTTCCTCCGATGAGCAGGTAAGATGAGTTTGATCATGTAGTAAATGCATTCTAAAGACTACTTCCGTGTCCATTTCCTAATTCTCCCCCTGCCCACTGTTTCACAGGTTAGGCTCGGTGCGAGTCGAGATTGGCTTGCATATGTACAGGAGGGTACCAACATCAATTTGCACAACATTTACAACGGCGACACTGTTCCCGTAGAACCTTTGTCCAACATTGGGATTAGCCATGCAACGGGCCACCGCATGAATTGGTACAATGGAACCACAGTGAGATTGAATAAGATAGCACGAACCTTGCACATGGCGGTCAAAGGCGGACCATGCTGTCTGCGGCCGATTTGTTGCCGTACGAGTAGGAAGACGCTGTGCTCCTTTCTAACCGCATCTTCGCGGTGACAAACCAGGGGACTTATTTTGTATGGGACACATCCTACGATATACTCCCTCTCTCCCAGTTTATTTGTTTTGAATCTTTTCATTTTATAAGTTTCAAATTCAAATTTAGAGCTCCCCATCACATGTTGAGATTACAATGTCCATTAAATCGTTGCGTGCATGTATAGTAAAGAAACAAATCTTGAGTTTGGCACGAGTTCGTGCTGCGGGAGCACCACAAGCCCTGGCGCAGGAGTTACATTTCCCTCTCAGGGCCATCAGGACTGAGCTTCAGTGCCTTACTACACCTACCTTTGAGTCAATAACATGTGGACCCGATAGGTGACTGGTCCACATGTAATGCTCCCGTAGGCAGAGCGGCAGTGGGGCCAAGAGGGGTGAGCCGCAGGTCGGGGGACGTGTGGTTTCATGGGTTCAAGCGGCGTCGTGGGAATCGCGGGTGGCTGTGGTAGAAACTTGATGCTCGCCGCATTTTAGGTGGCCCACATGTCATGCACACAAAGGCAGAGGGGCGGTGCGGCCGAGAGGGGTGAGGCGCACGTTGGGGGGCGTGGTGCCGTGGGTTGGAGAGGCGTCGTAGGAATCGCGAGATGAAACGTGATGGTCGTCGTAGTTGAACTTCCATGGACAAGCTGTCATGTCTACGGACACATGCACTGCATACCGATCACTAGAAGGGGTAGTAGAGAAAGCTATATATACGGATAAATAGTTCCTTATAGTCAAGCGGACCCACGCTACTACTCTGTTCCAAAGACATGCACACCATCGAATTAGTCCATCTATATCAATATACACCGAGAGGGAATAATTTTTTTCACAAGAGAGGAAATAGTTCATCCATCCATAATGCCCTCCTGCTGGTGCAGCCTTTTCTTCTTCTTCTTCTTCTTCTTCTTCTTCTTCTTCTTCTTCTTGTTCTCATTCTCTGTGGGAGACGGCTTCGCAACAAGCTCTTTGGACCTTGCAGCTATCTCGAAACTCACACGGGCATCGAGGGCAGCATATTTTATCCACTCGTACGTCAAGGGATTATTCTCCCATCCAGACGACCTTAATGCCACCGTCTCGTCACCCTTCTGAAGATTTGTACCGAGCACAAAATTTGCTACGTCGAATAGGGATGGTGTCTGTTTATCACAATCTTCTACAGGAATTTTGATTCTGGTTTGTAGGTCCGCGATGCTTTTCAAATCAAGGTTGTACGGCTCCAGCTTCTGTTTGTCCCCTTCGATGGCTGCCCCACAGAAGTATACGTCCTCCCGAGACAAGAAATCGTGAAGCTCACCTGGTATGGAGGGCGAGTGTATGATGTGGTACACCAAAACATCGTCTTCGAGGCACAGCTGAAGGACGGCGGCGCGCTGGATCTTCCCAGGGGCACGCTCCGTGTACTCTGCGTCGAGACCGATGACCCTCGTCTCTACCTTTTTGAGGGAGTTGGATACATTGTTGATCCACTGCCGAACAACCCTTGGGTGGACGGTGACGGTGGCAACTATGCGCATCGAGCCATCGACGAGGACATGTTGGACGCTAAAAACCTGCATCTCGATCTCTTTCGCCATTTGGAACCGTTGGAATGGAGGGCTATGGTTTGGATAATTAGGATTAGATGGCTAGTCTAACTGAAGTAGTAGATGATTATTTAAAGAGGTTAAAACAATGTGAACGCAGTGGGGTTTGGATGCAAATGAAGACGAAGGGGAGGTGAAGAAGCCAAGGAGAATCGGTTCCCGATGGAGAAGTAAATGGGAGAAGTGGCGTGCAGGCAGTTGATTAGACGGCTAGGTAGACTAAACGAAAAGGCTATGCGGGTAGACTGATGAGTCGTACATGTTCGTCTACGTGCCCATCCTTCCTGATAGGTGGGACCTATGCAAACAGATAAAAAAAATGTGTCGTAGTTTTTTTTGAGCGCGTGAGTGGGAGACACAACATTCTCTGGTTAAGGAATACTCCCTCCATTTAGGTGAGTATAAGTCACCTTATGAAAATCAGGTTTTCCCAAAACCTTTAGGCGTGGAGCATTAACTTCCTGCTCGATCCCCTCCCAACCTCGTTAGCCAGCGTTCTCTTCCTCTGCTGCCGCATTCTACCTTTCCATTTTTCCTCTTCTCAAGTGTGGAACGATCTGCATGCCGTCCTTGATGCACCAGAACGACCACTGCATGCATCGCGGCAGAGCGTTGATTGGGCATGCACGAGAATTTGGTTCTGCTCGCAATATGGATGATACCTGAACGATGAAGTGAACAGGCATGCTAGCACGGGAGACCTATTTCCGCTATACAATACTGGAGTACTCATGTTCCTACTACTACTACTACTACTAGTAGTAGTAGTAGTAGTAGTAGTAGTAGTAGTAGTAGTAGTAGTAGTAGTAGTAGTAGTAGTAGTACTAGTAGTACTAGTAGTAGTAGTAGTAGTAGTAGTAGTAGTAGTAGTAGTAGTAGTAGTAGTAGTAGTAGTAGTAGTAGTAGTAGTACAACTGTGGTACACTTGATGGTCAAAATACTATTCATCCGGTCCTCACAGTGAAGTGACAGCACCCTACGCCTGACACTAGTCCAGGCGGCGTGTTCGGGTTACCAAAGTCAGCCTCACCCTGTGCACTGTGCAGTCTGTCACCGCCGCTGTACAGCACATTGGCGCCTCACCTCATCTCCCTCTCCGCTCCCATAGCACCACTCCATCTCCATCTCCTTCTCCGTCTCCATCTCATTGTGCCCCCATGTACCGTCGCCTCACTCGCCTCCCCCAGTACCACTATTCCCTCGCTAGCCACTCCAGCACTGACATCCTTCTCCCCCGTAAATCAAGCCCCCTTCCAAACTCCACCATGGCCGAACGCGAACCGCGCAGCATCCATATGAGCAGCGATTGGAGCAATCTCCCCAGTGACATCCTCGACCTCTGTTGTTCGTCTATGGATATGTTGAGCGCCCTGCGGCTGGCTGCATGCTCGAGGGACATGCACACGGCCATCGTCGAAGCGAGGCCTAAGCTTTTCAAGACACCCTGCTTGCTGCTATCTGGTCTTGTGAGATTGGCTCACCATGATACGGAGGCATGCATGATGCCCCTCGACTTCAATCCGATCTCCATTAGTCGAAACTTCTTTGCAGGTATGTAGTGGGTCGCCATACATCATTTCCCTCGACATCGATCCGATCACCATCGCCCGAAACTTCTTGGTAGGTATGTACTGGGTCGGCATGAACTCCCACTAGATGGCTGCCTTCAGAGAAGACGGTAAAAAGTTGGTGCTCGTGAACTTCCAGACCTCCCATGAGATTATCCTTCCTCCGTTGGATTATATAGAGTATTACCATCGCGGTCCAAGTCATCTAGATTACTACGTCAGTTGGACGGACCTTGTTTTGCAGAAGATTGTAATCTGCCAAGTGCCCACACGACATGCGAATTATGCAGACTTCAAGCTAATTGCCTTGTTCAACCGCGGACTCGCCTATCATTACGCCGGTGCCTTCTTTAGCTGGAGACAACTCGGCTCGCAATGGATCATCGTCACAGTTGATACACACTTTTGTGATGCTATTGAACACAATGGCATCATCTACGCGATCGACAAAGCAGATGGTACCACGTATTGCTAGGACGGCGTGTGTAAGTTGTTTCCGTCTCATGTTAATGATGACGCCATGACACTGTTTGAACTTTTTGTGATGATTGGCATATCCCTGTTTGAGCAGAATTTGAGTAGAACTATGGCAATGTATTATAAATCAGCTATATTTGGAATGAGTTAATTCATGCGATTGTGACCATGTTATTACGGCCAATTTGTACCCTGAATAATCAAACGGTTAGGAATATATGGATATTATCCTTATTTTACAGTAATCTATATACTACTACTAAATATGAGTGTGTATCAATGGCCATGTTAGTTTCCTCATTTTCATGATGTAGAAACATGCACCACACTGTTGGTTTCATCTAACCATACATTAGGTAAGTAAATGTGCATATGGAGAACTCTATATTTGGAAGTAGTGAAATCCTGCAATGCTTACCATGTGTACATACCTATATTCGCCCTTCAGCAATCAATGGCTAGAATAATATCCTCACAAAATGTTTGCCCAGAGAACAAGAGTATATAACAATGCATGGTCTGTTAGTTACCTTGAAGAATTTGTTTGTGAGGACAGAACATGATTACTCCCTCCGTTCCCAAATATTTGTCTTTCTAGAGATTTTAACAAGTGACTACATACGGAGCAAAATGAGTGAATCTACACTCTAAAATATGTCTACATACATCCGTATGTTGTGTCTATTTGAAATGCCTAGAAAGACAAATATTTGGGAACGGAGGGAGTACATAACATGCATGACATGGTAGTTTCCTGTGAAGAATCGATTGCGAGATAACATGAGTATAACCATGCATGGCACTTCTATATTTTCGAACCCAGTATACATTTCCCTGTATTTTCCTCTCAGTTCCAACAGGGACATATCAATGTTGTTTCTTGCATTATCCTACTCATACTCTGAACAATGCTGATCTTACATTAACAATGCCTGTCCTTTTTGATATGATGCAGTGTCCCTACAGTTACTGCCCTTTGTAATCACACCACCTTTGCCAAAAACAGGGAAGCACAACTGGTTCCTCGCTCGATCAGACGACGGCAAAAGACTGATGATCATTCGGACACATGAGCCGGAAAAGTTATATTGCAAAAACCCCACTGTATACAAGCACCGTGTAATACGTGAGTATCCGGACAGTGGTTGTTACGTCTATGAGCAGGATACCAGCTTGTTGGGGCCTTTAGGATTTTTTAGTTGGAGGCGGGTAAATAGCCTTGGTTCACACTCTCTGTTTCTCGGACGCAATTATCCGATTAACCAGGAGATCACCGTTGGCAAGGACCTTGATGGCAGAGAGGCTCTGTTTGCTATGGAAAACTGTGTCTACACGGCGAGCCCTAGGAGTTCGGGAGCAAACTCCCCTGATTGTTAATGATACAGCCTGCAGCCAAAAGAAGGTGAGAATGACAAAGGCATCTGGATTAACTTTGATCCTTGGATGTCTCAATTATGACAGGCAGTGATGTGGTTCAAGCCTTCAGGTTGATAGGTAATTGGGCTGTTGCATCGAAAGGGTGGAGTACTGGTGTCTCCGGATCACTAGTCGCTGAAGCGGGGCTGCAAATTGTGATGGTGTTGGATCATCTCTTTGAATGACTTTGTTGTCTTTGTTGCTGGTTCTGGATGGGTAGTTCTTTCTTTTGTTATGCATATTCCTTGTCATTTCGTCATCCTCGTCTATGTCACTCTTACTATGTAATAGTTGCTTCTGTTTAGAATGTTATTCTCGTCTGGATCACGAGAGTCTGAGCGCTGCAGATGGGTGCGTTTTGGTGGTGTAGCAAGACTTCTTATGAACTATCATGTCTTGCTGTTTATGTTAGTAGTAGTCACTAGTCAGTGTTTGAATGTTGTATATATCGTTGTTTCGAACTATTTATTGTCTCGAACTACTGGTGGGCTAAATGAGGGCATCACCATTCTCCAGTGTTCAGAGTATATCTCCTTTTTTCAAGTTATATAATTTGAGCTCAGTGTCTTTTCGATGATGTACACTTGTGTGGGCCAGTGAGGTGTCGTTGAATATAGGTCGAGTAGTAACACAATGCCAAACAGGTCAATTATGACTCTCCGGCCGGGCTCTCAAAAGATCCTGAAAAAAAGGCCGGGCTCTCCAAAAAATAAAGAATAAGGACTCTTAGGCCGACATGTGGGCGCCACCGGTGTTTTCGTGCGCTTGCGCGCCGAGAGCATATTGGCGCGTGCTCGAAATTCATGCTACCTTTTCATCCCCAGTCTCCTACCCCTCCCCACCTCTGGAATCTCGATTCCTACTCCAGTTCCCCCAAATCCCCCTCCTGTACTCCCTGTACTCAAGCGCACTATCATGTCGCCGGTCAACGCGGATCTCCGAGCCGGAGATCCTGAGGTCCGTCCTACCTTCGGTCGCTGCATGCTGTCGCTCAACAGTGGCATGGCGGCGCTTGACGACCAGTTTATCGGCAAAGTGCTGATGGTAACCATCAATGGCGACCGGCCTCCCATCTCGCCGGACGACCTTGTCAAAGCTCTTGGCATTGCGCACGGCATCCAAATAAGTGACTTGCTCGTCGAAGTCTGTCCGCCACCGGCTGATTTCTTCGTCAGGTTCCGGACAACTTTCGACTGCAGTCGTGTGTTCGAATCTTCCCGGCGGTTGTTCTGCGATGGCGCGCTGGTGAGCTTTGATCGGTGGCACCCAGCATGGGGCTCGGTGCCCTCTGAGCTTGAGTTTTTAACAAAGCTTACCTTCCACGGCATGCCTCGACGTGCTTGGAATAGCGAGTCCATGAACGAGCTTATCAACGACCTTGGAGGTGATCTCGTAAGTATGTTTGTTCCTCCAGACAGCTGGGCTCTGACGGTTATGGCATGGATGAAGAAGCCGTCCACCATACCGAAGGTGATTGGTGTTGAGATACCGGTGCAGGAACCGGGGTTGTACTATTCGTCGCCACCAAGGCCGCCGTGGACCACGTTAGGGATGTACCTGTATCAAGTGTTCGTGCATGTCGAAGAAGTGGTCAATCCATCAATCGAAGTCCTGCCGCCGCCGCTGGTGCCAGGGTCCGTCGACGACGTCCATTACAGGAGTCAACGTCAGACTTTCCCCGTGTTGCTCGGAACGATGGATGGCACAGGGCCTACTCCATCACGCGGCGGAGGCCACTGCTTCTTTGGGAGAAGAGGCAGGGCTGGCTGCCTGGATGTGCTCTAATTTGAGGTAACAACTGAATCTTGTCAGATACTAGTTAAATCCGAGCTATGGGTGTGAAGCACTGATATGCCAGTACATTTGATTGTGACCTGTTCTAATTTTGTACCTGAACTTTTTTTAGAAAGGGTTGTACGTCAACTTAATGTGCTAGCAGAACTTATTGTGTTGTCTGTCTGTTTTCTTTGCACAACATTCAAGATATTTCCCCGTCATTGATAAAGACGATGAACCGTTATGTACGACTTCGTTGGTTTCAACATAGCCCTTCCCGTAGCGATCCACTGCTTCCATCCTGATTGTGCCGCCTGCGTGAAATTTTTGTATGCAAGTTCAGTGTGCTATGATGTTCTATATGATTGTGTCAACTATATAAGTTTTTACTGAGCATCAGCAATGCATATGGCTGAAAGATGTATTTACGAGCATCGACCGATGGGTCTCTCTCTCTCTATCTCTCTCTCTCTCTCTCTCTCTCTCTCACACACACACACACACGCACACACACGTGCACACGCACAAGTGGGACCCGTTGAATTATTTATTTGCTCGTGACAGCTTTTAATTAGGTTCCACTGTAATCTAACTTTTTTCTTAAGTTATTAATTGAGCTCAGTAACTTCAAAAAGTTGTACAGAAGCCATGTTTGGGCCTTTCCGGCGTCGCTGAATGTGGGCTGAGTAACCATGTTAGGTTGTACTGTACTACACATGCCTTTTTTTTCAACATCAGCAATGCAACTGGGCCGACAGTTGTACACAATATCAGGGTCAACTTGTTATTCTCCGCCCCGCTGGCTGCAAACTTTCCTAGGAGGTATGCATTAGGCTTAACAAGAAAATGGTCTTTAAGAAATAATAAATGGGATGTAATTATAATAACTGGATAGTTACTATGCACCAAACACGTAATTAGTTTGAAAAATATATATTTTTGGAATTTGAAAATTTTAATTTCATTACTTGTTGCGCGCGCAATATTTCGTTGGATTTTAACGTAATACAACTTTATTTTGAAATTATATTTAACCTGACTAGAAATTTCGGATAAAAATATTTCGGATCCCATCAAAATGTGGGAATTTTTTTTGAATTCTGTTTTGAGCGGTTGTTTGAAATTATTAATCGTTGTCCTAGCTAGAAGTTGGGTTGTACTTTTAACAAACTGTAAATGGGCTGTAGTAAATTCCATTAGAATTAAAAAATGGGTTGTACATTCTTACAAATCGCAAATGGGCTATATGTTCTCTGCCAAATCCGAGCTGTGGGCCTACTAAGTTGACGCGTACCAAGGGCTTTGTCAACTTAGTCAATATAAACGATTCTAGCTGCAGTGATCGTACGATGTCCATCCAACGGCCGTAGTGCTTCTTCAACCTCTGGTCTTCTTGCTCCAGCCGCCCAAAGCAGCGCCGGCTGTGTCGCGTGCTCCTGCCTCCCGTGGCCGGATGTGATGCCGCGGAGGCCTCACCGCCCCGTACTACTCCCACCGCTGGCCAGGCCATCCCTCTACTCACCCTCACCCCCTGTTACTTTGCGGCGACGGCAGCCTCACACCGCAGCCGAACCAGTGAACCCTCGTACTCCTCTCCGCACGGGCTTCCACTGCTGCGTCTTCCCCGGCTCCGCGTCGTCCCCTTCCTAGGCCTCGCCATCGTCTAGACCACCGCCCTGGTGCTCCCAGCGCGGCGTGGTCAACTTGGTCAACGACCGACTTCCATCGGAAGAGTACTGTACGTGGAGAGGCTGACAGCTGGGTCCAGGCGGCCGCAAGGAAGTGCCTCCTTATTACGCACAAAATAATTATTCCTCCACCTGACAGTAGGGACCCACCGGACGGGCCACCTTATTTCACGAAAAAATGTTTCCCCCCTGACTGCTGGGACCCACCGGACGGGCCAGCGTATGTCGCAAAAAAAACATTCCCCCCGCTGTCAGCTCGGACCCACCGGAAGTGCCTCCTTATTACGCACAAAAAAAATGAATACTCCCCCTGCTAGCTCGGACCCACCATGGTGGGAGGCTGACTTCTGGGCCTACTAAGTTGACTGGGACGGGGGCCTTTGTCAACTTTAGTCAATATGAACGATTCTAGCTCCAGTGACCGTACGATGTCCATCCAACGGCCGTAGTGCTTCTTCAACCTCTGGTCTTCTTGCTCCAGCCGCCCAAAGCAGCGCCGGTCGTGCTGCATGGTCCTACCTCCCGTGTCCAGCTGTGCTGCCGCGGAGGCCTCACCGCCCCCTACTATTCCCACCGCTGGCCAGGCCCTGCGGCGACGGCAGCCTC
The DNA here is from genome assembly GCF_018294505.1 of Triticum aestivum. Lineage (NCBI taxonomy): Eukaryota > Viridiplantae > Streptophyta > Magnoliopsida > Poales > Poaceae > Triticum > Triticum aestivum. The sequence goes on along the minus strand of NC_057814.1, from coordinate 251,809,559 downwards.
ACACCGCAGCCGAACCAGTGAACCCTCGTACTCCTCTCCGCGCGGGCTTCCACTGCCGCGTCTTCCCCGGCTCCCCGTCGTCCCCTTCCTAGGCCTCACCGTCGTCCACCGCCCTGGTGCTCTCGGCACGGCGTGGTCAACGTGGTCAAGGAACGACTTCCATCAGACGTGGACTGTACGTGGAGAGGCTGACAGCTGGGTCCACGGCCGCAGCAAGGAAGTGCCTCCTTATTACGCGGAAAATAATGATTCCTCCACCTGACAGCGGGGACCCACCGGACGAGCCACCGTATTTCATGAAAAAAACGTTTCCCCCTGACTGCGGGGACCCACCAGCTACATCTTCGCACGCAAGGAAGTGCGTCCGGGCAAAAAAAGATTCGCCCCCCTGACTGCTGGGACCCACCAGCTACATCTTCGCAGGCAAGGAAGTGCCTGACAGTCGGGACCCACCTGGTCGAAGCATACGTAGCATTGTCATTCTGGTCGCGAACGTGTACGTACATACTGGTCGATGTAGAGGCGCGCACGTAGCATGTACACATACGTACAGCGGCCAGTGTGCAAGAAAGAAAATACGGCCACGTACGTACATACGGGCAGGGTCTCGAATGCCTACTCGCGCATACGTACGGCCAGGGCTCGTGTACATGGCTGGGTCAGAACGGAGAAACGGCGTCATCGTCGTGTTCATGGGGAGCCAACCGGCTGGGTCGGAACGGAATGCGTTGTCGTGTTCAACGGGAGGGCTTGGACAGAACAGCCGACGGAAACGAGGCCTGGCGTACCGCAGAACGGAGGAAACGGCCTTGTGTTCGACCGACCACGTTTGAAACGGGATCCTGTTCATCGGGAGGGGTCTGGCGTACCGCAAAATGGAGGAAACGGACCTCCTACGGTCGAAACGGGGGTCCTGTTGATCGGGAGGGGTGTGGCGTACCGCAAAACGGAGGAAACGGACTTGTGTTGGAGCGCTACGGTCGAAACGGGGGTCCTGTTCATCGGGAGGGGTGCGGCGTACCGCAAAACGGGACTCCATGGGACACTGTTCATCTCCACCGTCGACCCCCTCCAGCCTCCACGGGCTACTGTTCATCCACCGTCGATCTCCTCCAGCCTCCACCTGCGACTGTTCATCCACGGGCTCCTGTTCATCCAGCCTCCACCACGCGCTACTCCACCGGCTACTGTTCAACCAGCCCTCTCCACGGGCTCCTGTTCAACCACCCCTCCACGGGCTACTGTTCATCCAGCCCTCCACCATCTACTGTTCATTCTGCCCTCCACGGGGTGGTCCTGTTCATCCTGCCCTCCACGGGGTCCTGTTCATCCAGCCCCAACCGGCTCGATCAATCGGGGTCCTGTTCATCCAGAGGCAACACCACGGGGTCCTGTTCATCCACCCCCACCGGGAACTGTTCATCCAAACCCCCCCAGCAACGCTCACTGTTCATCAAGAGGCAGCATCGATCGGCTTCAGTTAGCAGCAGTAGCGAAGGAATCGCTCGATCGGGTTCAGTTAACAGCCATCGATCGATCGCTCGGGTTCAGTAACGCGTAGCCTGCAGTGCAATCGCTCGGGTTCAGTTAGATCCCAACGCCTCGCTCGGGTTCAGTTAGAGCCAATGCCTCGCACACACGCGCGTACGTGTACGAGAGAAACGCGCATCGCTCGGCCCCCGACCTCCCACCGTAACTGGGAACTCCCCGAAATTTTCCTCGCCCTCGCTTCTACCATGGTTTTTTCCGTCATGGACGGCCCAAAGAATGTTATGCAGTTGCGTCTCCAGCCCGCCCAGGACGAAAAGCCCATTTTCTGTCATGATTTTTTTCATAGAAGTAGGAGCCCACCACATCTATGATGATACCGGGTTTTGTCACAATTATCTTCATAGAAGTGTCATATGTATGACAGAAAAAAAATTGTTCGGCCCAAAATGTCACGGATGTGTCTTTTTTTTGTAGTGTACAGGAGGTAAAATGACTCAGGAACCACTTTATCCTGAGGGACATCCAAACAGAATTGAACAAGATTCACAAAGATCTAACACTAGTGCACCTAGTCCTTCTAAAAAGAAAAAGAAAAAGAAAAATGATAGGACTTTGCACACTTCTAGTGAACCTGAAATAGAAAAACCTCCTGATAATGAAAATGAAACTTCTATCTCAGATGCTGAAACTCAATCTGGTAATGAACACTCACCTAGTGATAATGAAAAAGATAATGATGAGGTTCATGAAGACACTCAACCTAATGATAAAGAACCAGATAATGATGTTGAGATAGAACCACCTGTTGATCTTGATAACCCACAACCTAAGAATAAAAGGTATGATAAAAGATACTTTGTGGCTAGGAAACACGGTAAAGAAAGATAACCATGGGTTCAAAAACCTATGCCTTTTCCACCCAAATCAACTAAAAAGAAAGATGATGAAGAATTTGAACGCTTTGCTGAAATGCTGAGGCCAGTCTTTTTGCGTACTCGCTTGACTGACATCTTGAAAATGCCTCCTTATGCAAAATACAAGAAAGACATCATCACTAATAAGAGAAAAATATCGGAAGCTGAAATCTCCACTATGCTTGCTAATTATACTTTCAAAGATGGAGTACCTAAAAAACTTGGAGATCCGAGAATACCAACTATACCTTGCTCTATCAAAAAGAATTATGTGAAAACTGCTTTGTGTGATTTAGGAGCTGGTGTTAGTGTTATGCCTTTCTCTTTATATAAAAGACTTGACTTGAATAAACTCACACCTACTGAAATATCTTTGCAAATGGATGAGAAATCAACTGCCATACCTATCGGTATCTATGAGGATGTGCCCGTTGTTGTTGCTAATGTTACTATTTTGACTGACTTTATTATACTTGAGATGCCTGACTTTATTATACTTGAGATGCCCGAGGACGACAACATGTCGATTATCCTTGGTAGACCCTTCTTGAATACTGCAGGGGCTGTTATTGATTGCAATAAAAGCAAGGTCACTTTTCATATTACTGGCAATGAGCATACGTTGCACTTTCCGAAGAAACAATTCCAAGTGAATGGTATTAATGTTATTGAAAAATCTCCGACAATCACTATTGGAAGTTTTCAAATACCTCTACCTACTGTCAAAAAGAAATATGAAATGCTTATTATTGGGGAAATGCAAATCCCCATTGAGGTAACTTAGTGATTTACGAAAGTTCTTCGGTTTCATGCTAATCGAAAGGGGTTGTTAATAAGACCTGATCAACCTTATTAATGAATCATTTTTGAATGGTATGAAGTTGATGAATTTAGTAAGCGCTACCTTCTGTCCCTGCCCTTTTTTTGTTTTTATTATTTAAATAAAATAAAATGCCATGTTTTGTCTGTTTTCTGAATTTCCCGTCCAATAAAAATGACCCAAAAATAAAAGTTCTCAGAATGCCCTGAAAATTTTATATGATTTTTTCTAAATATTTAAGAATTTTTGGTGCAAAAATTACCAGAGGGAGGTGCACCAGGTGGGCACAACCCACCTGGGCACGCCAGAACCCCCAGGCGCGCCTGATACGTCTCCAACGTATCTATAATTTATGAAGTATTCATGCTATTATATTATCCATCTTAGATGTTTTATATGCATTTATATGCTATTTTATATGATTTTTTGGACTAACCTATTAACCTAGAGCCCAGTGCCAGTTTCTGTTTTTCCTTGTTTTTGAGTTTTACAGAAAAGGAAAACCAAACGGAGTCCAATTGACGTGCCAATTTTTGATGATTTTTTCTGGACCAAAAGAAGCCCCCGGAGTAAAAGAGTTGGGCCAGGAGAGTCCTGGGCTGCCCATGAGGGTGGGGTGCATGCCCACGCCCCCTGGGCATGGGCCCCTACCTCGTGGACAACCCGGAGACCCCCCTGACGTGAGATCTATGCCAAAAATTCCTATAAATACTGAAACCTCCAGAAAACAGAATAGATCGGGAGTTCCATCGCTGCAAGCCTCTGTAGCCACCAAAAACCAATCGGGACCTTGTTCTCGCACCTTGCCGGAGGGGGGAACCCTCACCGGTGGCCATCTTCATCATCCTGGCGCTCTCCATGACGAGGAGGGAGTAGTTCACCCTCGGGGCTGAGGGTATGTACCAGTAGCTATGTGTTTGATCTCTCTCTCTCTCTCGTGTTCTTGAGGTGATACGATCTTGATGTATCGCGAGCTTTGCTATTATAGTTGGATCTTATGATGTTTCTCCCCCTGTACTCTCTTGTAATGGATTGAGTTTTCCCTTTGAAGTTATCTTATCGGATTGAGTCTTTAATGATTTGAGAACACTTGATGTATGTCTTGCCGTGTGTATCTGTGGTGACAATGGGATATCACGTGATTCACTTGATGTATGTTTTGGTGATCAACTTGCGGGTTTCGCCCATGAACCTATGCATAGAGGTTGGCACACGTTTTCGTCTTGACTCTCCGGTAGAAACTTTGGGGCACTCTTTGAAGTTCTTTGTGTTGGTTTGAATAGATGAATCTGAGATTGTGTGATGCATATCGTATAATCATACCCACGTATACTTGAGGTGACATTGGAGTATCTAGGTGACATTAGGGTTTTGGTTGATATGTGTCTTAAGGTGTTATTCTAGTACGAACTCTTGAATAGATCGATCCGAAAGAATAACTTTGAGGTGGTTTCGTACCCTACCATAATCTCTTCGTTTGTTCTCCGCTATTAGTGACTTTGGAGTGACTCTTTGTTGCATGTTGAGGGATAGTTATATGATCCAATTATGTTATTATTGTTGAGAGAACTTGCACTAGTGAAAGTATGAACCCTAGGCCTTGTTTCAACGCATTGCAATACCGTTTGTGCTCACTTTTATCTTTAGTTACCTTGCTGTTTTTATATTTTGAGTTTACAAATACCGATATCAACTATCCATATTGCACTTGTATCACCATCTCTTCGCCGAACTAGTGCACCAATACAATTTACCATTGTATTGGGTGTGTTGGGGACACAAGAGACTCTTTGTTATTTGGTTGCAGGGTTGCTTGAGAGAGACCATCTTCATCCTACGCCTCCCAGGGATTGATAAACCTAAGGTCATCCACTTGAGGGAAATTTGCTACTGTCCTACAAACCTCTGCACTTGGAGGCCCAACAACATCTACAAGAAGAAGGTTGCGTAGTAGACATCAAGCTCTTTTCTGGTGCCGTTGCCGGGGAGGCTAGGTAAGCGGCACTCACACCCCGTCAACTAAGCTCTTTTCTGACGCCGTTGCCGGGAAGGTTAGTGCTTGAAGGTATATCTTTAGATCTTGCAATCGAATCTTTTATTTTCTTGTTTTATCACTAGTTTAGTTTATAAAAGAAAACTACAAAAAATGGAATTAAGGTTGCCTCATATGCTTCATATTTTTAATGTCTTCCGTGAAAATAAGGATTCCGATAATTGTGCTCAATTGCTAGAGGAAGAATGCATTAAAATGTTTGGCACTAAATCTTTGAATGATGAGCATGATTGCAATGTTATTAGTATGAACTCTTTGAATACCCATGATGCTAATGATATGCAAAGCCACAAGCTTGGGGATGCTATGTTTGATGAATATGATATTTTTAGTCCCCCAAGTTTTGATGTGCAAATTTATTATGATGAAAGCATGCCTCCTATCTATGATGATTATTGTGATGACACGTATGCTATAAAGAATAATGATAACCATGAAACTTGTCATCTTGATCTTAATTTTCAATCACATGATAGTTATTTTGTTGAGTTTGCTCCCACTATTATTCATGAGAAGAAATTTGCTTATGTGGAGAGTAATAAAATTTCTATGCAAGTAGATCATGAAAAGAATGCTTTATGTGCTGGTTATATGGTTGAATTCATTCATGATGCTACTGAAAATTATTGTGAGGGAGGAATATATGCTTGTAGGAATTGCAATAATATCAAGTTTCCTCTCTATGTGTTAAAAGTTTTAAAGTTATGCTTGTTTTGCCTTCCTATGCTAGTTGATTATTGTTCCCATAAGTTGTTTGTTCACAAAATCCCTATGCATAGGAAGTGGGTTAGACTTAAATGTGCTAGTCATATTCTTCATGATGCTCTCTTTATGTTTCAATTCTTATCTTTTATGTGAGCATCATTGAAATCATCATGCCTAGCTAGGGGCGTTAAACGATAGCGCTTGTTGGGAGGCAACCCAACTTTATTTTTGTTTCTTGCTTTTTAGTTCTGTTTAGTAATAAATAATCCATCTAGCTTCTGTTTAGATGTGGTTTTATGTTTTAATTAGTGTTTGTGCCAAGTTAAACCTATAGGATCTTCTTGGATGATAGTTAATTGATCTTGCTGAAAATTCCATAAACTTTCTGTTCACGAAAACAATTGTTTAAAATCACCAGAACGTGATAAAATACTGATTCCAATTGCAGCAGATCAATAATCAAATTATCTAGGTCTTCATATTTTGGTATAATTTTTTGAGTTCCAGAAGTTTGCGTTAGTTACAGATTACTACAGACTGTTCTGTTTTTGACAGATTCTTTTTTCGTGTGTTGTTTGCTTATTTTGATGAATCTATGGCTAGTATCGGAGGGTATGAACCATAGAGAAGTTGGAATACAGTAGGTTTAACACCAATATAAATAAATAATGAGTTCAATACAGTACCTTGAAGTGGTGTTTTGTTTTCTTTCGTTAATGGAGCTCACGAGATCTTCTGTTAAGTTTTGTGTTGTGAAGTTTTCAAGTTTTGGGTAAAGATTCGATGGACTATGGAATAAGGAGTGGCAAGAGCCTAAGCTTGGGGATGTCCAAGGCACCCCAAGGTAATATTAAAGGACAACCAAGAGCCTAAGCTTGGGGATGCCCCGGATGGCATCCCCTCTTTCGTCTTTGTTCATCGGTAACTTTACTTGGAGCTATATTTTTATTCACCACATGATATGTATTTTGCTTGGAGCGTCATTTTATTTTGTTAGTATTTGCTTGCTGTTATTTATAATAATGTTTTGCATCTCTAGTTTCAATAAAAATTTCGAGGATAGCTTTTACTATGCTTATTTTGCAAGTCTACATGTTGCTGTTTGAAAACAGAAAGTTTACCGCTGTTGCAAAAATTCCGTAGAAAAGTCAGAATGTGATAAAATGATGAAACCTTTTGTATAATAATCTCTGATAAATTTACTACAGTGGGAATTTTCTTTCATAATTTTTGGAGCTAGGTAAGTATGGATCTTGCTGCATTCTTTACAGACTGTCCTGTTTAGGCAGATTGCTATTATGTTTGCATATGTTTGCTTGTTTAATGATTATATTTGAGGATAGGACTATTAAATATGCAGAGGCATTTAGTATGCAATGTTGAATAATAATTTTAGTGATTTTCTACAGTATAGTATGATAAGGTTTTTGCATTAGTTTATACTAACTTATCTCACGAGTCCTTGTTGAGTTTTGTAAGGTTGAAGCTTTTGAGATTTAGGGAGACCGTGATATGAGAGGAGTCAAGGAGACACAAAAGCTCAAGCTTGGGGATGCCCAAGGCATCCCAAGATAATATTTCAAGAAGTCTCAAGCGTCTAAGCTTGGGGATGCCCCGGTTGGCATCCCACCTTTCTTCTTCAACAACTATCGGTTAGTATCGGTTGATCCTAAGTTTTTGCTTCTTCACGAGATGTTTGCTATTCTTAGAATGTCGTTTTATTTTGTTTTGCTTGCTGTTTGAATAATATCCCAAGATCTGAAATTCTTAAATGAGAGAGAGTGTTCACATAGCTACATAATTATTTAACTACTCATTGATCTTCACTTATATCTTTTTGGAGTAGTTTGTCATTTACTCGTGTGCTTCACTTATATCGTATGAGTAAATGGTTGAATGATTTGAATGTCATAAATCTGAAATTATATATGTTTCATATGCCTTTCCCATGTGGAGTAATGCCTTCACATATAAGAAGTAGAGGTGCTAAATTTTTTGAAGGTTAGCAAACATTGTATTGGTCACTTGAACAATTCATGAAAGAATATTGAAGGAAGAGAGATTTCACATATAAATATACTATCTTGGACATCTTCTATGATTGTGAGCCCCATTAATTATTTTCAAACCTGAGCAAATTAGTTGAAGTTGGACAAGGAAGACAACATAATGAGTTATGCTTGGGTATATTTGTATAGAAGTTATATTGTTATGGATCCTCTAACATGTGGTGCTTGCTATTTAGAATCCTTTGCTAGCCAAAATATCTGTACTAAGCGGGAATACTGCTTGTGCATCCAATTCCTTGAACCAAGTTTCTTCCGTGAGTGTCCAACATATCTACCTATATGCGGTATTTACCTGCCGTTCCAAGTAAATTTGCATGTGCCAAACTCTAAACCTTCAAATAATAATCTGTTTTCTATACCCGAATCGCTCATGTAGCGACTAGGGGCTGTCAGTATCTTACATGCTAGGTGGGTTATTCTCACGATGAGTGGACTCCGCTCATCATTCACGAGAAAATGGCTGGTAACTGGGATGCCCAGTCCTATTATCGAAAGATCAAAAACAAATTCGCAAATAATTTAAACAAAACTCCCCCAGGAATGTTGATAGTTGGATGGCACCCGTTGTTTCAGACAAGCCGTGGAGTGTGAATGTTGGTGGAGGGGGAGTAAAAAATTTACCTTTCTGCGTGGGAACCGCCTATGATGTATCTAGTATGGAAGATATTGGGAACTCTTGGTCGTTATGTTGACAATGAAAGCATACCTCTCAAAATTATTTTCATCTCTGTTTTAGCTTCGAGCTCTGGCACCTCTGCAAATCCCTGCTTCCCTCTGCGAAGGGCCTATCTTTTACTTTTATGCAAGAGTCAATAGTATTCCTTCTCATTCCAACCTACTCTTTAGTTGGCAAGCATCATGTGATGGAAAGATCTAAGCATATATGGCCATTCAAATATATTTGAGCATGAATTATTATTGTTGACATTACCCTTGAGGTAAAAGGTTGGGAGGCGAAACATTAAGCCCCTATCTTTCTCTCTGTTCGATGAATACTATTTGTTCTAAAAATATGCTTTGAGTGGTAGCAATCATGGAAGACTAAATGATAGTTGAGTATGTGAAGTTTGCGAAATCAAAGCTCTGCATAGACTCTTCCTGAAAATAAGAAGAATTGTAATTTTTTGATGACTAATAACACGGTTTGTTAGTTTTCAAGAAAGTTTATGATCTATACTTTAACATGTGAATAGTTTGTTACTTGATCATGAAAAGTTCTATGAGTTGAGCTACTGTTATGGCATATAATGATGCTAGAAAAGGTGATTGAAATTATCATTGATCAAACTTGTGCACCTGCTAGCATTCACACTTCATAAATTCTTTCTTTTATCATTTACCTACTCGAGGACGAGCAGGAATTAAGCTTGGGGATGCTGATACATCTCCAACGTATCTATAATTTATGAAGTATTCATGCTATTATATTATCCATCTTAGATGTTTTATATGCATTTATATGCTATTTTATATGATTTTTGGGACTAACCTATTAACCTAGAGCCCAGTGCCAGTTTCTGTTTTTCCCTGTTTTTGAGTTTTATAGAAAAGGAAAACCAAACGGAGTCCAATTGACGTGCCAATTTTTGATGATTTTTTCTGGACCAAAAGAAGCCCCCGGAGTAAAAGAATTGGGCCAGGAGAGTCCCGGGCTGCCCATGAGGGTGGGGGGTGCGCCCACCCCCGTGGGCATGGGCCCCTGCCTCGTGGACAACCCGGAGACCCCCTGACGTGAGACCTACGTCAAAAAATCCTATAGATACTGAAACCTCCAGAAAACAGAATAGGTCGGGAGTTCCACCGCTGCAAGCCTCTGTAGCCACCGAAAACCAATCGGCACCCTGTTCCGGCACCCTGCCGGAGGGGGGAACCCTCACCGGTGGCCATCTTCATCATCTCGGTGCTCTCCATGACGAGGAGGGAGTAGTTCACCCTCGGGGCTGAGGGTATGTACCAGTAGCTATGTGTTTGATCTCTCTCTCTCTCGTGTTCTTGAGGTGATACGATCTTGATGTATCGCGAGCTTTGCTATTATAGTTGGATCTTATGATGTTTCTCCCCCTCTACTCTCTTGTAATGGATTGAGTTTTCCCTTTGAAGTTATCTTATCGGATTGAGTCTTTAAGGATTTGAGAACACTTGATGTATGTCTTGCGTGGGATACCCGTGGTGACAATGGGGTATTCTATTGATCCACTTGATGTATGTTTTGGTGATCAACTTGCGGGTTCCTCCCATGAACCTATGCATAGGAGTTGGCACACGTTTTCGTCTTGACTCTCTGGTAGAAACTTTGGGGCACTCTTTGAAGTTCTTTGTGTTGGTTTGAATAGATGAATCTGAGATTGTGTGATGCATATCGTATAATCATACCCACGGATACTTGAGGTGACATTGGAGTATCTAGGTGACATTAGGGTTTTGGTTGATATGTGTCTTAAGGTGTTATTCTAGTACGAACTCTTGAATAGATCAATCCGAAAGAATAACTTTGAGGTGGTTTTGTACCCTACCATAATCTCTTCATTTGTTCTCCGCTATTAGTGACTTTGGAGTGACTCTTTGTTGCATGTTGAGGGATAGTTATATGATCCAATTATGTTATTATTGTTGAGAGAACTTGCACTAGTGAAAGTATGAACCCTAGGCCTTGTTTCAACGCATTGCAATACCGTTTGTGCTCACTTTTATCTTTAGTTACCTTGCTGTTTTTATATTTTCAGTTTACAAATACCTATATCTACTATCCATATTGCACTTGTATCACCATCTCTTCGCCGAACTAGTGCACCTATACAATTTACCATTGTATTGGGTGTGTTGGGGACACAAGAGACTCTTTGTTATTTGGTTGCAGGGTTGCTTGAGAGAGACCATCTTCATCCTACGCCTCCCACGGATTGATAAACCTTAGGTCATCCACTTGAGGGAAATTATCTACTGTCCTACAAACCTCTGCACTTGGAGGCCCGACAACGTCTACAAGAAGAAGGTTGCGTAGTAGACATCAGCGCCCTGGTGGGTTGTGGTCCCCACGTGGGCCCCCTCACTTATCTCTTTAGCCCACATCATCACTCACGTCCAGAAAAAGATCCCCATTGCTCTCTCTCCCGTGTTCTTGAGCTCAAACCCGCGGATTTCGATCTCTTTGCTCGAAGCTCCGTTTCCGAAACTGTTTCGGGGGATTGTTGCTTGGTATGTGACTCCATCATTTGTCCAAGTAGTTTTTGTTGTAGTGGTTTATACTAATAGCTACTCTTGGTGCTGCTGTAGATGTGCTTGCATGTTCAATTCTTAGTGTTCTAAGTCGTTTGAATGCTTGCTATGGCCTCTATGTATCCCTATGAGTAGTTGCTATTAGTTCTGTGAAGTTTTGTTGGAAAAATTTGTGAATTAAAAATTCAGATTTTTGTTCATAGGAAAAAATGTACGCAGACATGATGAACCTATTTGGAAGGAGTTCCTCGAGGAGACGATCCTCGGGGGCATCTTCTAGTGACAGTTCTGCTCGTCGGTCCTATGTTGAACCAAGTGAAAGTTCCACGCGAGATGCCGCCACCAAAACATGCTTATGGCCTTGTGATGAATATATGGTGCACGTGGGCATCAAGGAGGAATTTTAGCAATATGTTCACAATGCCGATCTCGGTCCCTACCTCTCAGATAAGTGTGAATAGCGCCATCTTCTCACTGAATCTTTTGTCAAAGGATTTAAATATTTTCCACGTGAGTCTAGGGTTTCTTTTATGCTTTATAATGAACCATTTACTATCTCACTAGAGAATTTTGCTTACCACTGCAAACTTCCATTTTGGGGTTCACTTGATGAGCCAACAAAGACTGAGTATGAGACCTTTTTGACTAGCCTTTGTTACGGTGAAAATAGAGGAGTGAGACAAGGAAGAATAAAAAGCGTTCACTTTCCCGCAATCTAGTATTTTGCATTATTTAACGGGAAAAGCATAGTAGGCAAGCAAGACTGCAGCATACTTTGTTCGCCAGACTTGAGCCTCATTCACACCGCTCCAGGCTTGTAGCGACCCGACCTCAGACGGTCAAGTCTCTGTGCTTCAGTGTCATCCCTGGATCGGTAATGCTGACACACACAGTACTCGAATGGATTTATAACAGAGTAGCAATCACACACTTATTACATCGATAGTCCCAAAAGAGAACTTATTACAATAAATATGGCTTAAGGCCATCTAAATAAGATAACAGCGGAAGGCTTGGAAGATAAAGTGAGTCCATCAACTCCAATGGCATAGCTGAGTGCACGACAACGGCCTAGTGAACCTTACTCTTCGTCTGAAAAGTCTGCAACATGATACGTTGTAGCCCGAAAATGGGTCAGCACATGGAATATGCTGGCATAATAACACAGTAGAGCAATGAACAGAATAATGCTATCACTACATGCATATATGGCTGGTGGAGGCTCTAAGGTTATATTGTTTTGCGAAAAGCCAATTTTTCCCTACAACAAAGGAATATATTTTATTTAACTATCATGGTAGTTGAACAACATTGAGAAGGTTCCTCCAACTCAATCCCAAATTAAAGTAATCATTAACCCAATCAAATTAATTTAAATAAAGTGTTGAGATCAACAGGATAATTCAAGAACCAGATACACAAGATGTCCATAACCGGGGACACGGCTAACCATGATTAGGTTGTACACTCTGCAGAGGTTTGCGCACTTTTCCCCACAAGACTCGATCTCCTCCGTTGGATTTCTCGCACTACAAGGTGTTTGAGAAACGGATGACCGAGACACAGTCTTTCAGAAACATTAACTCTTTACTCTGGGTGGACAGTTACACCTACTTTCCCTCTACATCTGCTAGCCCACCACTGAAAGAGGTCATGCAACATACTCAACTATGCTAGAGCCCATAATAGCTTGTGGCTGCACACGGAAGTTTCTAGCATGAATAATCTTATGATCCCTTTGAGCCTGGGTGGCGGACCGTAGGATGATCACACGGGTACTCCGGGAAATCCTAGGACAACACTGGATTCTCTAGGTGCCCACGAGCAATGCACCCAGATGTGTATTAAAGTTGCCACCTTAAGTTAACCATTAATTAACAAACTCACATCTGTCACGGATACTCTCAAACCCAAACCACGTCTACGAGCATAGCATGGCAATATAAGCAAAACGTAGAAGTAACTCCCAAGGGTTTGAAAATAACACAGGTAATAGGTTCTACCTCATCATCTACTTCCCAGACCCACATGTTAAGAGATCCTACTCATGCAATGTGTGAGAGTTGAAACTAATGCATAAAAACTGGGTAATAACGGGGTATGATCAATGTGTTACTTGCCTTGCTGACGATCCGCAAAACCTAGTGACTCGTAGTTGCACGCTTCGCACTCCGGGAATTCTATCGCAAACAAACAATAGCATACATAAGCACTCAAGGAAAGATGCACAGGTAAAACTCAAATAAGAAGATCTAACCAGAAAGTTCAACTGAAGAACTCTGGTTTGCAAAAGAATCAAATCAAACGGAGCAACGAAACTCAAACTACGAAAGAAACAAGATCCGTTTACTAATCTGGACTAAAGTCAAATTTTACAGTACCAAAATCTTGTTCAAGTTGGTTAAACAGAAAGAGAACTTCGAGACGAAGATCTAGGCACTTATTTCACCTGATTTGGTTAAACGACAGAAAAGTTATACTAGAACGAAGATCAGGGCAGAAATCGCGATAAAAAATAATCATGGAAAAACCCTGGAAAAAGAAATGAGACGAACAGGCTAACGAACGAACGTCGCTGCCTACGGTTTAACTGACGAACAGCGTCCGTTAAAACGAACGTACGGACGAACGTCTGCTAAATAACTAAACCGCGAAAAACCAGACGAACAGATCTAAAAAAATGAATCTAGGGTTTCTAAAAAAACTGAACGGTTATCCGAAAAAAACGACGAACGGCGGCGGCGGCGTCGGCTACCTCCGGCGAGGCTCTGGCGGGGCGGCGCGGCGTCTGCTACCTCTTGAGCACTGCGTTGGTTTTCCCTTGAAGAGGAAAGGGTGATGCAGCAAAGTAGCGTAAGTATTTCCCTCAGTTTTTGAGAACCAAGGTATCAATCCAGTAGGAGGCTACACGCAAGTCCCTCGCACCTACACAAACAAATAAATCCTCGCAACCAACGCGATAAGGGGTTGTCAATCCCTACACGGTCACTTACGAGAGTGAGATCTGATAGATATGATAGGATAATATTTTTGGTATTTTTATAATAAAGATGCAAAGTAAAATAAATAAAATAAAAACGGCGCCAGAAATAGCTTGTTGTCGGGGAGATTAATATGATGGAAAATAGACCCGGGGGCCATAGGTTTGACTAGTGGCTTCTCTCATGAGCATAAGTATTTTACAGTGGGTGAACAAATTACTGTTGAGCAATTGACAGAATTGAGCATAGTTATGAGAATATCTAGGTATGATCATGTATATAGGCATCACGTCTGAGACAAGTAGACTGACTCCTGCCTGCATCTACTACTATTACTCCACGCATCGACCGCTATCCAGCATGCATCTAGAGTATTAAGTTCATAAGAATAGAGTAACGCTTTAAGCAAGATGACATGATGTAGAGGGATAAATTCATGCAATATGATAAATAAAAACCCCCATCTTTATCCTCGATGGCAACAATACAATACGTGCCTTGTTGCCCCTACTGTCATTGGGAAAGGACACCGCAAGATTGAACCCAAAGCTAAGCACTTCTCCCATTGCAAGAAAGATCAATCTAGTAGGCCAAACCAAACTGATAATTCAAACCAATCATACATAAAAGAATTCAGAGAAGATTCAAATATTGTTCATAGATAAACTTGATCATAAACCCACAATTCATCGGTCTCAACAAACACACCGCAAAAGAAGATTACATCGAATAGATCTCCACAAGAGAGGGGGAGAACATTGTATTGAGATCCAAAAAGAGAGAGGAAGCCATCTAGCTAATAACTATGGACCCGAAGGTCTGAGGTAAACTACTCACACTTCATCGGAGAGGCTATGGTGTTGATGTAGAAGCCCTCCGTGATCGATGCCCCCTCCGGCAGAGCTCCGGAACATGCCCCAAGATGGGATCTCGTGGGTACAGAAGGTTGCGGCGGTGGAATTAGGTTTTTGGCTCCGTATCTGATCGTTTGGGGGTACGTAGGTATATATAGGAGGAAGGAGTATGTCGGTGGATCAACATGGGCCCCACAAGGGTGGAGGGCGCGCCTGGGGGGTAGGCGCGCCCCCCTACCTCGTGGCTTCCTGCTTGATTTCTTGATGTAGGGTCCAAGTCCTCTGGATCATGTTCGTTCCGAAAATCACGTTCCCGAAGGTTTCATTCCGTTTGGACTCCGTTTGATATTCTTTTTCTGCGAAACTCTGAAATAGGCAAAAAAACAGCAATTCTGGGCTGGGCCTCTGGTTAATAGGTTAGTCCCAAAAATAATATAAAAGTGAATAATAAAGCCCAATAATGTCCAAAACAGAAGATAATATAGCATGGAGCAATCAAAAATTATAGATACGTTGGAGACGTATCAAGCATCCCCAAGCTTAATTCCTGCTCGTCCTCGAGTAGGTAAATGATAAAAACAGAATTTTTGATGCGGAATGCTACTTGGCATAATTTCAATGTAATTCTTCTTAATTGTGATATGAATATTCAGATCCGGAAGATTCAAGATAAAAGTTCATATTGACATAAAAATAATAATACTTCAAGCATACTAACTAAGCAATTATGTCCTCTCAAAATAACATGGCCAAAGAAAGTTCATCCCTACAAAATCATATAGTTTAGTCATGCTCCATTTTGTCACACAAGAATGCTCTCATCATGCACAACCCCGATGACAAGCCAAGCAATTGTTTCATACTTTAGTAATCTCAAACTTTTTCAACCTTCACGCAATACATGAGCGTGAGCCATGGATATAGCACTATGGGTGGAATAGAATATGATGATGGGGTTATGTGGAGAAGACAAAAAAGGAGAAAGTCTCACATCAACGAGGCTAATCAATGAGCTATGGAGATGCCCATCGATTGATGTTAATGCAAGGAGTAGGGATTGCCATGCAACGGATGCACTAGAGCTATAAATATATGAAAGCTCAACAAAAGAAACTAAGTGGGTGTGCATCCAACTTGCTTGCTCACGAAGACCTAGGGCACTTGAGGAGGCCCATTGTTGGAATATACAAGCCAAGTTCTATAATGAAAAATTCCCACTAGTATATGAAAGTGACAAAACAAGAGACTCTCTATCATGAAGATCATGGTGCTACTTTGAAGCACAAGTGTGGTAAAAGGATAGTAACATTGTCCCTTCTCTCTTTTTCTCTCATTTTTTTGGGCCTTCTCTTTTTATGGCCTTTCTCTTTTTTTATTCCTCACTTGGGACAATGCTCTAGAAAATGATGATCATCACACTTCTATTTATTTACAACTCAATGATTACAACTCGATACTAGAACAAAGTATGACTCTATATGAATGCCTCCGGCGGTGTACCGGGATATGCAATGAACCAAGAGTGACATGTATGAAAGAATTATGAATGGTGGCTTTGCCACAAATACTATGTCAACTACATGATCATGCAAAGCAATATGACAATGATGAACGTGTCATGATAAACGGAATGGTGGAAAGTTGCATGGCAATATATCTCGGAATGGCTATGGAAATGCCATAATAGGTAGGTATGGTGGCTGTTTTGAGGAAGATATAAGGAGGTTTATGTGTGAAAGAGCGTATCATATCACGGGGTTTGGATGCACCGGCGAAGTTTGCACCAACTCTCAATGTGAGAAAGGGCAATGCACGGTACCGAAGAGGCTAGCAATGATGGAAAGGTGAGAGTGCGTATAATCCATGGACTCAACATTAGTCATAAAGAACTCACATACTTATTGCAAAAATCTACAAGTCATCAAAAACCAAGCACTACGCGCATGCTCCTAGGGGGATAGATTGGTAGGAAAAGACCATCGCTCGTCCCCGACCGCCACTCATAAGGAGGACAATCAAAGAACACCTCATGTTTCAAATTTGTTACATAACGTTTACCATACGTGCATGCTACGGGACTTGCAAACTTCAACACAAGTATTTCTCAAATTCACAACTACTCAACTAGCACAACTTTGATATCACTACCTCCATGTCTCAAAACAATCATCAAGCATCAAACTTCTCTTAGTATTCAACACACTCATAAGAAAGTTTTTACTAATCTTGAATACCTAGCATATTAGGATTATTTAAGCAAATTACCATGCTATTTAAGACTCTCAAAATAATCTAAGTGAAGCATGAGAGATCAATAGTTTCTATAAAACAAATCCACCACCGTGCTCTAAAAGATATAAGTGAAGTACTAGAGCAAAAACTATATAACTCAAAAGATATAAGTGAAGCACATAGAGTATTCTAATAATTTCCGAATCATGTGTGTCTCTCTCAAAAGGTGTGTACAGCAAGGATGATTGTGGTAAACTAAAAAGCAAAGACTCAAATCATACAAGACGCTCCAAGCAAAACACATATCATGTGGTGAATAAAAATATAGCTCCAAGTAAAGTTACCGATGGAAGTAGACGAAAGAGGGGATGCCTTCCGGGGCATCCCCAAGCTTTGGCTTTTTGGTGTCCTTAGATTATCTTGGGGGTTCCATGGGCATCCCCAAGCTTAGGCTCTTGCCACTCCTTGTTCCATAATCCATCAAATCTTTCACCCAAAACTTGAAAACTTCACAACACAAAACTCAGCAGAAAATCTCGTGAGCTCCGTTAGCGAAAGAAAACAAAAGACCACTTCAAGGTACTGTAATGAACTCATTATTTATTTATATTGGTGTTAAACCTACTGTATTCCAACTTCTCTATGGTTTATAAACTCTTTTACTAGCCATAGATTCATCAAAATAAGCAAACAACACACGAAAAACAGAATCTGTCAAAAACAGAACAGTCTGTAGTAATCTGTAACTAACGCAAACTTCTGGAACTCCAAAAAAATCAGCCAAAATAGGAAGACCTAGGAAATTTGTTTATTGATCAGCAGCAATTGGAATCAATATTTTATCACGTTCTGGTGATTTTTAACAATTATTTTCGTGAACAGAAAGTTTCTGGAATTTTCTGCAAGATCAAATAACTATCATCCAAGAAGATCCTATAGGTTTAACTTGGCACAAACACTAATTAAAACATAAAAACACATCTAACCAGAGGCTAGATCAAATATTTATTCCTAAACAGAAGCAAAAAGCAAAAAAAACTAAAAATAAAATTGGGTTGCCTCCCAACAAGCGCTATCGTTTAACGCCCCTAGCTAGGCATAAAAGCAAGGATAGATCTAGGTATTGCCATCTTTGGTAGGCAATCCATAAGTGGCTCTCGTGATAGATTCATATGGTAATTTTATTTTCTTCCTAGGGAAGTGTTCCATGCCTTTCTTTAATGGAAATTGGAATCTAATATTCCCTTCCTTCATATCAATAATTGCACCAATCGTTCTAAGGAAAGGTCTACCAAGAATAATAGGACATGAAGGATTGCAATCTATATCAAGAACGATAAAATCTACGGGCACATAGTTCCTATTTGCAACAATAAGAACATCATTAATTCTTCTCATAGGTTTCTTAATAGTGGAATCCACAAGGTGCAAGTTTAAAGAGCAATCATCAAAATCACGGAAACCTAGCAAATCGCACAAATTTTTGGAATCGTGGAAACACTAGCACCCAAATCACACAAAGCATAGCATTCATGATCTTTAATCTTAATTTTAATAGTAGGTTCCCACTCATCATAAAGTTTTCTAGGGATAGAAACTTCCAACTCAAGTTTTTCTTCATAAGATTGCATCAAAGCATCAACGATATGTTTGGTAAAAGCTTTATTTTGACTATAAGCATGAGGAGAATTTAGCACGGATTGCAACAAGGAAATACAATCTATCAAAGAGCAATTATCATAATTAAATTCCTTGAAATCCAAAATAGTGGGTTTATTAATATCTAGGGTTTTGATCTCTTCAATCCCACTTTTATCAATTTTAGCATCAAGATCTAAAAACTCCGAATTTTTGGAACGCCTTCTAGGTAAAGGTGGATCATATTCAGTCCCATCATTATCAAGATTCATATTGCAAAACAAAGATTTAATAGGGGACACATCAATAACTTTTAGATCTTCATCTTTGTTTTCATAAAAATTAGAAGAACACGCTTTTATAAAGCAATCTTTCTTAGCACGCATCCTAGCGGTTCTTTCTTTGCACTCATCAATGGAAATTCTCATGGCTTTGAGAGACTCATTGATATCATGCTTAGGTGGAATAGATCTAAGTTTCAAAGAATCAACATCAAGAGAAATTCTATCAACGTTCCTAGCCAATTCATCAACTTTAAGCAATTTTTCTTCAAGCAAAGCATTGAAATTCTTTTGCGAATTCATAAATTCCTTAACACTAGTCTCAAATTCAGAGGGCATCTTATTAAAATTTCCATAAGAATTGTTGTAGGAATTACCATAATTATTAGAGGAATTACTAGGATAAGGCCTAGGATTAAAGTTTCCTCTATACGCGTTGTTACCAAAATTATTCCTACCAACAAAATTCACATCCATAGATTCATTATTATTCTCAATCAAAGTAGACAAAGGCATATCATTAGGATCAGAAGAAACACTCTTAGTAGCAAATAATTTCATAAGTTCATCCATCTTTCCACTCAAAACATTAATTTCTTCTATCGCATGCACTTTTTATTAGTAGATCTTTCAGTGTGCCATTGAGAATAATTAACCATAATATTATCTAGGAGTTTAGTAGCTTCTCCTAAAGTGATTTCCATAAAAGTGCCTCCCGCGGCCGAATCTAAAAGATTTCTAGAAGCAAAATTCAATCCGGCATAAAAATTTTGTATAATCATCCACAAATTCAAACCATGTGTAGGGCAATTACGTATCATTAATTTCATCCTCTCCCAAGCTTGTGCAACATGTTCATGATCAAGTTGCTTAAAATTCATAATATCGTTTCTAAGAGAGATAATCTTAGCGGGAGGAAAATACTTAGAGATAAAAGCATCTTTGCACTTATTCCAAGAATCAATACTATTTTTAGGCAAAGACGAAAACCAAGCTTTAGCACGATCTCTAAGCGAAAAAGGAAATAGCTTCAATTTAACAATATCATTGTCAACATCTTTCTTCTTTTGCATATCACACAAATCAACGAAGCTATTTAGATGAGTAGCGGCATCTTCACTAGGAAGGCCGGCGAATTGATCTTTCATGACAAGATTCAACAAAGCAGCATTGATTTCACAAGATTCAGTATCGGTAAGAGGAGCAATCGGAGTGCTAAGGAAATCATTATTGTTGGTATTGGTAAAGTCACATAATTTGGTATTATCTTGAGCCATCGTGACAAACAAGCAATCCAACACACGAGCAAACAAGAAGCAAGCGAAAAAGAGGCGAACGAAAAAGAGAGGGCGAATAAAACGGCAAGGGTGAAGTGGGGGAGAGGAAAACGAGAGGCAAATGGCAAATAATGTAATGCGGGAGATAAGGGTTTGTGATGGGTACTTGGTATGTTGACTTTTGCGTAGACCTCCTCGGCAACGGCCCCAGAAATCCTTCTTGCTACCAATTGAGCACTGCGTTGGTTTTCCCTTGAAGAGGAAAGGGTGATGCAGCAAAGTAGCGTAAGTATTTCCCTCAGTTTTTGAGAACCAAGGTATCAATCCAGTAGGAGGCTACACGCAAGTCCCTCGCACCTACACAAACAAATAAATCCTCGCAACCAACGCGATAAGGGGTTGTCAATCCCTACACGGTCACTTACGAGAGTGAGATCTGATAGATATGATAGGATAATATTTTTGGTATTTTTATAATAAAGATGCAAAGTAAAATAAATAAAATAAAAACGGCGCCAGAAATAGCTTGTTGTCGGGAGATTAATATGATGGAAAATAGACCCGGGGTCCATAGGTTTCACTAGTGGCTTCTCTCATGAGCATAAGTATTTTACGGTGGGTGAACAAATTACTGTTGAGCAATTGACAGAACTAAGCATAGTTATGAGAATATCTAGGTATGATCATGTATATAGGCATCACGTCCGAGACAAGTAGACCGACTCCTGCCTGCATCTACTACTATTACTCCACGCATCGACCTCTATCCAGCATGCATCTAGAGTATTAAGTTCATAAGAACAGAGTAACGCTTTAAGCAAGATGACATGATGTAGAGGGATAAATTCATGCAATATGATAAAAACCCCATCTTGTTATCCTCGATGGCAACAATACAATACGTGCCTTGTTGCCCCTACTGTCACTGGGAAAGGACACCGCAAGATTGAACCCAAAGCTAAGCACTTCTTCCATTGCAAGAAAGATCAATCTAGTAGGCCAAACCAAACTGATAATTCGAAGAGACTTGCAAAGATAACCAATCATACATAAAAGAATTCAGAGAAGATTCAAATATTGTTCATAGATAAACTTGATCATAAACCCACAATTCATCGGTCTCAACAAACACACCGCAAAAGAAGATTACATCGAATAGATCTCAACAAGAGAGGGGGAGAACATTGTATTGAGATCCAAAAAGAGAGAGGAAGCCATCTAGCTAATAACTATGGACCCGAAGGTCTGAGGTAAACTACTCACACTTCATCGGAGAGGCTATGGTGTTGATGTAGAAGCCCTCCGTGATCGATGCCCCCTCTGGCGGAGCTCCGGAACAGGCCCCAAGATGGGATCTCGTGGGTACAGAAGGTTGCGGTGGTGGAATTAGGTTTTTGGCTCTGTATCTGATCGTTTGGGGGTACGTAGGTATATATAGGAGGAAGGAGTATGTTGATGGAGCAACGTGGGGCCCATGAGGGTGGAGGGCGCACCTGGGGGGTAGGTGCGCCCCCCTACCTCATGGCTTCCTGCTTGATTTCTTGACGTAGGGTCCAAGTCCTCTAGATCATGTTCGTTCCGAAAATCACGTTCCCGAAGGTTTCATTCCATTTGGACTCCGTTTGATATTCTTTTTCTGCGAAACTCTGAAATAGGCAAAAAACAGCAATTCTGGGCTGGGCCTCCGGTTAATAGGTTAGTCCCAAAAAGAATATAAAAGTGAATAATAAAGCCCAATAATGTCCAAAACAGAAGATAATATAGCATGGAGCAATCAAAAATTATAGATACGTTGGAGACGTATCAGCGTCAGGGGCTCCGGCGGCGGCTAGGGGCGACGGCATCGTGGGACGGGAGGCGGCAGCGGGGCGCGCAGGCGGCGGTGGGGTCTGGTTGCGGGGTGGTGGGTGGCGGAGAGGGCGACGGCGGCGGGGTACTTATAGGGGGGGTCGGGAGCGAGGCCGACTTGGGGACGGGGCGGCGCGGCGGCGTGGCGCAGGCGGACTTCGGCGAGTCCATCTCGTGCACGGGAGGGGAGGCGGCGGCTCTAGGCGGGCCGGCCTGCTCGGCTGGGCTCCGGCCCACTCGGGCGGGAAACTTTTTTTTTAAACAGATTTCACCGGTAAAATCCAAAAAAATAAAATCTAAAAATACCAAAACAAATTTTCACCGTCTAAATAAAATATTTAGAACGAGATGAACATTTTCTTGGCCCTAAAATGCAATTTTGAAAAATGCATATTTTTCTAATTCAAATAAAATAATGATAAAATCCAAAATAAAATATTGATTTGATTTTAATATTTTTCCTCCAATATTTCATTTATTTTGGAGAAGTCATATTATCTCCTCTCTATATTTTTAATATGAAATATTTTCGGAGAGAAAAATTAATTAAAACCAAAGTGATCCTTGTTTTGATATTTGAGAAAAAATCAAATATGAAAACGGTGAAATCCCCAATTCTCTCCATGGGTCCTTGAGTTGCTTAGAATTTCCAGGATCGCAAAACGAAATGCAATAAAATACGATATGCATGAATGACCTATGTATAACATTCCAAATTGAAAATTTGGGATGTTACAAGGCTACTGATCGATTACCAACTTAGGCCAAAAGCCTAAGCTTGGTGGAGTACGTGTTCTCACCGACTTTATATTCATGTTCACATATCATTCTATTTGTCGGTGCTCACACTTTTCCATTGTATCATCCATGCTTAGATGTATTTTTCTTGCTTTCTTCTTATGTGTTTGATAAACATTAGAAAAACCAAAAAAATAGTTGTAGTAATTTACTTTCTATGCATGCTTAGAAGTAGAATTAAAAAGAAAATCCAAAAAGATTTCCTTGTTCTTCTTTTGCTTGTTGGGAGCTTTCCCATGTAAATAGTTTTTCTCGTTTTTGCTTTTTATTTGCTTGTTCTAGAAAACCAAAAACTCCAAAAATATTTCAGTGTGTTTCTCTGAATTTCTTTTCTTTTCATTCGAGTTGTACCGAGGAGAAGACCACGATGAAAATGTTGAGTGGCTCTCATATAAATAACTGTTGAACTAATAAAGAGCACATTTTACCTTGTCTTCTCCTGTTGAATAAAATGTTTTGCGGATTCCAGCTTAGTTCACGGCACTCTTGCACTATTATTATTATTAGTAGTAGTAGTATTATTATTATTATTATTATTATTTTCATATCATTCGGTCGTGCAAGTGAAAGGCAATAATGACGACATTTGATGAACTGGCCGTGGCAAAGAGAAATTGGTATGAACCCGACTTGTTATGTTTGTGTAAATATGTTTAACCTAGTATCCAGGCTTCAGCCCATTATGATTAAACATGTTTGCAATGACAATTAGAGATTATAGTTTCTCATGCCATGCATAAGTAGCTGGGAGTGGATAATGATTTATCTTGGATATCAACATTGCGTTAAAATGATTGTGATGTAGTATGATGATATGGTATCCTCCTCTGAATGTTCGAGTGGCTTGACTTGGTACATGTTCATGCATGTAGTAGAATCAAAACCAACATAGCCTCTATAATGTTTATGTTCATGGTGTTCATGTCCTACTCATGCTAGGGTCCAATGTTACTTATGCATAATGCCTGGTCATGATCGTTATTGCTCTCTAGCTGGCTGCTTCCCAATCTTAATTGCTAGCCTTCGCCTGTACTAAGTGGGAATTCTGCTTGTACATCAAAAACCTTGAACCCAAAGTTTTTCCAGATGAGTCCACCATACCTACCTATATACGGTATTACCCTACCGTCCTAAGTAAATTTGCATGTGCCACCTCTAAAAACTTCTAAAAAAATTAACCTTTTTGTGTGCCTAGATCGTTCATGGAACGACAA
This sequence comes from Triticum aestivum, assembly GCF_018294505.1. Classification (NCBI taxonomy): domain Eukaryota; kingdom Viridiplantae; phylum Streptophyta; class Magnoliopsida; order Poales; family Poaceae; genus Triticum; species Triticum aestivum. Next base: position 251,785,168 of record NC_057814.1, on the reverse strand, counting down.
GAGGTGGTCGATATCTTCCGTGCTAAGCGGGTTATCCTCAGGTCGAGTGTTTATTCACTCGCCATCGCACGAGCAAATGGGCGGTAATAGGGATGCCCAGTCCCAAACTGCAAACATGAAAAAGAGTTCATCTCTTGAATAATCAAACAAAAACACCCAATGGAGTCAAAACTTTTACTTTCTACTTGGAAACCGCCACTAGCGTGCCTAGCATGGAAGATGTTGATAACTGATGGTCGTGAAGTGAATGAGAAGGGGGCATGTCTCAAAATTATCATTTATCTCTGTTTTAAAAATTGAGCTCTCGCACCTTTGCAAATCCCTGCTTCCCTCTGCGAAGGGACTTTCTATTTACTTTTATGTTGTGTCACCACCTTCTAAAACCAAGAGCCAGAAACTGAGTAGAGCACAGTTGTCATGATTTATGCATTGTGTATAGCTAATGTTGGGTGCATCATGACTGGATCTTTTCTACCATGAATTACAATGTTTAGTCGCTGCTTGAACTTCGGAGGTGCTCTGCATTTATGTTTTGCGGTCTCAGAAAGGGCTAGCGAGATACCATTATTGTCATATTATATCATGGTTGTTTTGCTGTTTGAGATATCTTATTATTGCCCGCTAGCTGATTATGTCATTGACATGAGTCATTATAATATTTAAGAGTTATTGTTGATAGGGTTAGTTATAATGTGCTGAAAACCTGGGTGCTGTTTAAGCTTATTTATGCAAACAAGAGCAAAAGAGTTTGTAAAAGTTTTTCTTTCTCACTTTCAGTTTATCAACTGAATTGCTTGAGGACAAGCAAAGGTTTAAGCTTGGGGGAGTTGATACGTCTCCAACGTATCTACTTTTTCTCACGCTTTTCCTCTTGTTTTGGACTCTAATTTGCATGATTTGGATGAAACTAACCCCGGACTGACGCTGTTTTCAGCAGAACTACCATGGTGTTGTTTTTGTGCAGAAATAAAAGTTCTCGGAATGGAACGAAACTTTGCGAGGATTTTTTATAGCAATAATAAGAACTTTTGGAGCCAAGACCCACCAGAGAGGGGCCCCTGGGTGGGCACAACCCACTAGGGCGCGCCCCTCTCCTGGCGTGCACAGGTGGGTTGTACCCACCTAGTGGCCCTGCTGATGACCCCCCTGATACTATTAAATCATATTATTCCAAAAAAAATCAGGGAGAAAGAATTATCGTGATCCACTAGACAGAGCTGCCGCCAAGCCCTGTTCTTCCTCGGGAGGGTAGATCTAGAGTCGTTTGGGGCTCCGGAGAGGGGGATCTTCATTCTTCGTCATCACCAACCCTTCTCCATCGCCAGTTCCATGATGCTCCCCACCGGGAGTGAGTAATTCCTTCGTAGGCTCGCTGGTCGGTGAGGAGTTGGATGAGATTCATCATGTAAACGAGTTAGTTTTGTTAGGGCCCGATCCCTAGTATCCACTTTGTTCTTAGATTGATGTTGCTATGACTTTGCTATGCTTAATGCTTGTCACTTTGGGCCTGGGTGCCATGAACTCAGATCTGAACCGTTTATGAATTCATCATTATATCCATATTTAGATCCGATCTTGCAAGTTATAGTCACCTATTACGGTTATGATCCGACAACCCCGGAGTGACAACAACCGGGCCCACTCTCGGTGATGACCGTAGTTTGAGGAGTTCATGTATTCAATATGTGTTAATGCTTTGTTCCGGTTCTCTATTAAAAGGAGGCCTTAATATCCCTTAGTTTCCAATATGGACCCCGCTACCACGAGAGGGTAGGACAAAAGATGTCATGCAAGTTCTTTTAATAAAGCATGTATGACTATTTACGGAATACATGCCTACATTATATCAATGAACTGGAGCTAGTGCTGTATTGCCCTAGGTTATAACTGTCACATGATGTATATCATCCAACAAGTCACCGATCCAATGCCTACGAATTTGTCCTTATTGATCTTGCTGTGTTACTATTGCTATCATCACTATTACACTTGCTACAAATTACTGCTATCACTGTTACTGTTACCGTTGCTGCTGTCACTACTATCAAACTACTTTGCTACTGATCACTTTGTTGCAGATAATTAATCTCCAGGTGTGGTTGAATTGACAACTCAGCTGCTAATACCTTCAAATATTCTTTGGCTCCCCTTGTGTCGAATCTATAAATTTGGGTTAAATACTTACCCTTGAAAACTGTTGTGATCCCCTATACTTGTGGGTTATCAATGGCACCGGGCCAAGGTGGCGGTGTGGAGAGAGGAGGAAAACCACGAGATGGACATCGGTGGTGAGGGAACAGATACATCGGTTCGTGGTATGTTACATACATAGTCATGGTAGAACTCAAGCTGCTGGAGTTTATCGAATTGACGAGATGTCAGCCAGGCGGCCACCGTGCAAGGTATGTCTAGCCGGTAGCATGCCGGGATGCATATGAGTTGAACAGAGCCCTGGTGGGAGGAGATGATGGCTCTAAGGAGTTCAGAATCATCATCGACAGATAGCTAACGACAGTCGAGATTAAGAGGCGTGGCGCGCCACAGAGTGCGCCACCGAGATGTGAGGACTTGTGTGCGGCAGCCATCCTTGGTGGGGAGAAGGGAGATGATCTCCCCAAGGATGTCGTCCGGGAGATCGCTGATGCGGTCCGCCGGGGATTCTACTGGTTCCTCAGGTCCAAGGGGTGCGTGTCCAGAGCCTCATCTGTATACCTACCAATCTGAAAGAAAAAAAATGGCAGAAACATACATGTAGGACATTCAAAATCAATTCTCAAGATCTGGAAGAAAAAAGGCACAAACATATATGTAGGACATTCAAAATCAATTATCAAGATCTAGCCACGAATTATTAGCACACAAGCTAACCCTAGTCGGATTATTAGCAAAAATCATTTGTACAGAACAAACAATTAATCACTAACTCTATACGGATAACATTCAAACAATCAATACACTACGTGCATCTAACAGATCTTAATTACTCTGATTTCATGGACTGAGAGAACATAACCATAAGATTTGTATTCTAGAAAAATTATAGAGGGGGGAGTAACCAGAGAAAACACATGATATGTTTGCCGCACAAATGGGTATATAGATGACTAACCGATTTTCCGTCGGAGTCACAGTCGTTGCTGGAGTTGCTGTTGACCTCCGGCTCTAGCTGGGGGGGCACACGACAGCACCGACGAAGTCAAGGTCGTGGTGCTGCCCATGCGAGACCTCGTCGGCAGTGACAGCAACCTCTGTGCCCAGCTTCACGCATTGCGCGGGTGCTTCACTAGCCCCGGCGTCGCCACTCCCTCCGATGGTGCGCTTCGGCGGCATCCTCATACACTCCAGAGTCCAGACGTTGGTGACCACTATGGACCGGGGGTGCGGCTGCCTATTATGGCCAGCGGCTCGGGAGCGAGGCAGGCTGCGGTCAAAAGCTGTCTTGCCTCCCGATGAGCCTGCATGGCAGACTTCTGCCATTCCTACCGTCATTTCACATAGCTACTCGCACGCCTCCCGTCAATACGCACACCTGCACGCACGCCTCCCGGTATGCCCGCGCAGCGGACTGCTCGCATGCGTCCCGCCAACTCACGCCTGCTCGCACGGCACACGGGGCGTGTGGCAGGACATATATTTTTTGGTTTATTGATGATTCATTCTGCCGCTTTACTACTTAACTGAAGCATGGCACAGTCTAATGCACACGGTCCGGATAAATAATCCGTATGAGATATTGGTTGCCAGTTTTTAATAATCTCCCATTTGTAAGAAGATTATATCAAAACGGGTCTCATTGACGAAAAAAATACAACATCACAGTCTACTGGTGTCCATATATGACACCACGATAAGTTTCATAAATTTAAACTAAGTTTTGGATTTACTGAATTTTGAAAATATATATTCTCAATATTTTGAAATCTCTTGCATAGGGAAACATGCTCCCAGGGACACATATGATTTTGCAACCCATTTTGGTGCACATGTAGCTCAAATTTGATTTTTGCACATTAATCCCTAGGAAATCAATCAATGTATAAAAACGGTCGAATGATGTCTGTTTTTTTTAAATTAACACGACACTCCGCCTTTCGTCACATATTCACCATAGAAAAAGTTTGACATGCCTCAGAGTGGCTGTGGTGGTGCGGGATGTGTGTGTCTGTGTGTGGGGGTGGGGGGAGGGGTCCGGCTGTACACTACGAGTCGTGAACCTCCGTGTGCGATTATTGATCATTTTGTGAGTCATATATGCCACATCGAAGTCGTGAATTGGTTATTTAAAGCATTACATAGCCCTTTCATATATAATGTTTGGGCCACATGCATGCATTGTGGTCCTCTCGGACACTCTCCCTCGTGCGGTTATTAGCGCCATGCCCATTCGTTAGCCCGCAAAGGTTTTCAGTTTCCACCGACAACGAGAGGCATTTGACCAAAAGGTGGATTCATCTTGGCATGTGTGTGGTGTGAATCATGGTGGGATTCCATATCAAAGTTCGAGCACGTGCGTACACACTCCCGCCGGCTTGAAGTGAGGGGGCTACACACATCATGGTGTAGTGCGTTTCCAGTTTGCAAAGCATGTGCCACGTCAAAGTTGTGCATTGGGTATTCAAACATCACATAACACACGAGCGCATGCACGCGGTGGTTTTGTCCTATGACATCACTCGCGTGTGCCTCTGTCTATGGACCCATGAGGTCATTGTCGACCAGTTGAACGTACAACAAGAGAGAGGTTAATTTGACCAACAAGGATGGTTCTTTTTTGGTTTTTGTTACGTATATGCATGGTATAGGAGTATGTACATGTCAAAGAGGGGGCAACATGAATACTCTATATATATGCGTGTCATAACCTCGCTCCATGTGGGGACTTTTCGGTTCCCGAGGCAGGTTCCACATCAAAGTTGTACATTATATTGGTATTCAAACATCAAACAATACCATGCAGGCGGTGGTTGCCCTATATATAGGAACTCACTCGCGTGTGGCGCTTCCATCCATGGGCATGCAAGGTTGTCCTCCATCACTTTGACCGAATGAGAGAGAGGTTAATTTGATCATCAAGGAATGATTCTTTTTTGGTTTGTGATATACAGTAGAAGTACATATATACCACGCGTCGAATGGGGGCATACATATAGCACATACCACACGTCATGAACCTCGCTCTCTCTATGGAGACATTTTGGTTTCCTATATACGTGGTGCCCCATCAAAGTTGTGCATTCTGTATTCAAACATCACACAAACAGCTCTTTGGCCACATGCAGACGGTGGTACGTAGTCCTATATAGGATGATCACTCGCGTGCCACGTACGCTTCGCTTCTGTGTTGGGCCCGCGAGTTCGTCGTCCATCACTTTGACCCTGCAAGAGAGAGGTACGCATTTGACGAACAAGGAGGATTAATTCTTTTAGGGCTGTGTTACTAGGTGTATATATAGTACGTGTCGTGGGGGGTGACCAGCTTGGTCCATCACTTTCACCGATAGCGCGAGAGAGGTTAACTAATTTGACTTAGGAGGGGATTAATTTTTTTTGTCTTGATATAGATCATGATGTGAGATTACATATATACAATAGTGCATCTGTACACATGAATCCATCCCGCTGGATCGAAGAGGGGGCGAGCACACGACACGTCATGAATGACCTCTTGCTCTATATGGGGACCTCTGCGATTTTCAACGCATGCACCACATCAATGTTGTGCATTGGGTCGGGTATTCAACACATATGCATGCATCACACACCTCCATAAATATGTTCGGGACACACGCATGCAATAATGGTTGTCTTTGGACACACTCTCACTCGCTTGGTTATGGGCGGCAAGCCTATATATATTCGTGGGCCCGTGTGGACGTCCATCATTTCGACCAATGACGAGAAAGGTTACCAGGGTGGATATATTCTTCTTCTTTGCTTCGAGTTACCGTAGAGTAGGTCGACCCATTCCAAGCCTAATTAAGTTTGAGCGCTGCTACGCGTCGTGAACCCTTGCTCGGTGTGGGGATTTTACGGTTCCAAAGCATGGTGCCACATCAAATTTGCGCATTGGATATTCAAACACCACACACACCACTTCCATATACATACTTGCGCCACATGCACAGAGTGGGTTTGTCTTCATACAATACTCCCTCGTGAGGTTATCAGTGACAAGCTAGCCCATTTTGCGGGGCCGTGTGGACGTCCATCACTTTGACCAACAACAAGCAGGGAGAGGTTGTACGACCAAGTTGGATTCTGCTTGGTCCGTGTTACAGTACGTCTTGGTGAGATGCCCTCCCCCCCGACATGTGTGTGGGGGGGGCTACTTCGCGCTACCTGCAACCTCCGTGGGGTCGGGGAAGTCACTATTAATTTGTGAGGCACACGTGCCGCATCAAAAGTTGTGAATGGTAGTAAAATATCACACACCACACCCTTTTCTTACATATAGTAGGGCCACCCGCATGTGGTTCGTATGTGGTCTCACCCATCTCGCGCCACAAGCACACATTTGTGGGTCGGCACACAGCCCACCTTTGTCAGGAAGCGAAATGGGAAGCATATATATATGATGGACTCCTATAGGTTTTGTGTTACGGTAGGGTGAGATTTCAGACCTAGCTATTTGGGGGCATGCATTCGTTGCTAGGATTCCTTACCGCCAACACGAAGTGGGGTTCGTAGGGGGTGGCTGACTAGCAATATTGTGCTTTTGTGCGACAGGTGCCACATCAAAGTTGTGCATTGGGTATTCGAACATCAAACCACCCTTTTCATACATATATTTGGTCCACATGCAAGTGTGTTCGTGTTCTGACCATCTCCCGCGTTATTCTTTTTGCCAAATTTATAAACATCACACGAGTTGGATGTAGAGACCGTCTGCGATTGGGTACACAACAGACACGGTTCAGTCAAACTACCTATGTGCCACGCCCATGCCCTGCAGTCCCTCACATCAGCACAGTAGATTGGGCTCCACGAGGTTTGCCTCCCGGTCTCGAAAATATCTACTGCCTCGTAATCTTGAAAATATCTACCGACTGGAAGGTTTTAATGTTTGATAGCACACGATTAGTATGTGCGGACCGTGTGCGATGTCTGTTACTCCCGCTCTGCTTCAGTCCCTTGATTCAAATTTTTAGTAGCCCCGACATTTTACTCCCGCCTCTGCATCCCTCGCAATCTCAAAAATATCTGCTCGCCCTTGATCCAAATTTTTAGTAGCCCCGCCTTGTTACTCCTGCCTAGTAAAATTTTTAGTTGCCGCGGTATTTCCTCAAACACCACCTTGCCCTCCATCCACACACACCACACACTCCCCAAAACCTCCGCTCACACAGACACACACCACCCCTGAAACCATTGGTAGGTCACCGCCATCGCCGCCGCCTCCATCCTCAACATCTGCCTGTGTGCCGGGGAGTTCGAGGAGCCAATGGCCAAAAAGAGGTTTATCGCGGCCTCTTCGCCCAACGCTGGCGAGGTGGCCGCCGAGGTGTCCCCGTCGTCCTCCGCGGGCTCTTTATTGATCCGTCGTTGCCAGTCCCCCGATCCACCCGCCGTCGCGCCCCTATGCCGGTTCGAGGACTTCCCCGTCCTCCCTCGGACCCGGCAGCTAACGAGGTCCTACCTCAGGGTCCGGTAGCGGCGGTGGGGACGTGGGTCGCCGAGATTACAGATCGAGACACCCACACCCGCCGGTGGCTCGGTAGCTTCCACATGGCCGAGCTCGCGGCCATGGAGTATGACCGCTGGCAGGTCCGCTACCACGGCGCGGCTGCTAGGCTCAATTTTCCCTTCAGCACACGTCCGGTCGACCTTGTTCCGTCGGAGCCAGGGGTGGTGAGATCGGCTATGGAGTGGGAGGACCACGAGGCGTGGGAGCGCCTCGAGGCCGAGGCCGCCTACGAGGCCTACATGCTAGAGCTCCGATGGCAGCACCCGGAGCTCTTGGAGGCGGAGCGGGCGATCTTTGCCAGCGCGGAGGGCGGCGAGGTTATCGTGCTCTCCTCCGATGACTAAGTCTAAGGCGGCGAAGACAGTGGCGCGGAAGGTGTCGCGGTGGGCGGCGAGTACGACGAGATCAACGTCGACGAGTGGAGGAGTGTCTTCCCCAATGACCCCGACGACGGCACCGGCCTGGACCCGGCTCCCGGCACACCGTACCTGACGAGGAAGGATTGGCTCGACCTCCACTTCGACCGAAAGTAGTTTAGCTTAGTTTAAATTTTTGTTTTATGTTCAGTTATGCAAAACTATCTATGTTTATGTTTGAATGCATGCTACTTTCGGTTGAACCTGCTTTGAACTTGATCAAATTGAAGTTTACAACGTTAAGTTTAGGGGATCGACTAGAAACGGCCAAAAATTGCTAGAGTATATATATATCCACTAAGGGTTTTAGTCCTTTAACTTTTAAAGGATCGGCTAGAGATGGCCTTATGCCTTGTTTATTTCAGTTCTTCACAATGTGATGCTCTATATGTGCAACTATTTGCCGTGCAGTTCAATTTCATCAATAACAATTTCAACAATACCACTATGAATTACGATATTTGTTTGCTGTTAAGGATATTGCAGTTAACATGCCGTTTTGGTTTTTTAACAATAACTAGTGTACTTCAGATCTACACAATACCAGTTTGAATGACTATTTTCTTGTTTTTAAATGTTATGCCTGATGCAGTTAACACACCTTTCCACTTCTTGTTTTTCTTAACTAGCGTGCTTAAGCCTGCACACTCAAGCTATGATTTGTAGATTATGTTGTCTACCATGGATATATTTGGTTGATGTTTAGCCTATTGTGCTTAACATGCCTTTATATGTACTCATACAGGACAATATTGAGAACAGTGATATTTTTCATCGAGGTTAGTTTCATCGCATTGCTTATATGTACTCACTATTCAGGATATCGGTAGCTGGTACCATATAGCCTGGGGGCTGATAAGGGATTAATCGTCAAATCGGACATTTCACTGAATATATCTGTAACCCATTTATTAGTAGGTTAACTAGGTCCATATTTAATATATCTGAGGCTACATAGCAACATGCATTGTACTGAATGACTAAATATGCAATCCCAGGCTACATAGCAACAAGGAAGAGTGTTACCTTAATGTTCTGATGATGTCTAGATATACATGTGATAAAATCTTATATAATGGGATAGAGGGAGTGTTGTACTACATCATTTTGCAATTGTTGTTTAGCTTCTAATATTAACTTGGTGCTTTTAGGTACATATGTCATTGCCAAAGATCCACACTTCGACCCTTTCTGCATATGGGGCAATGAGATATTCATGAACCAGCATCAAGTGAGGAAACTGATAAAGATTGTTATTAAAATGGGTCAAAAGATGTCAATCGAACTATTTGTTTACACTTTATGTAAGACAATAGTGAACTACAGGATGGTAAGTAAGAACCCTGTAGCCTTCTTTTTACTGCCCGTAATGAGTTGTGTTAGATGACAATGTCTGAATCTTTTTTCCTTTGCAGTGGATCCTGAAGCAATTTAATCAAGATTACCTCTCAAACTACATGATTGGCGGCCGACCATCACAAGGAGTTGGACTAGAGTCGTGCGTGCCTTCTGCATCCAGGAGAGCACAATAGGGCCATTCCGCTTCACCTTGTTCACCAACTAGAATGTCTGTCGCCTCTTTCTTTACCATCTATAATAGTACAAGTATAGAACCCTGGTTCATCATTCTTTATTTGGTGCTTATGTAATTCTTAAACATATGTACCTATGAATCGAATAATGCATTGGTTGTTTGAACCCGATGGATATAAATAAAGCTATAGCCTACTTTCAAGTATAAATTAGGTACAATTTTAAATAGCAGCAATTAAATTAGGGCGAAATTACGGTGTGCAACTCATTAAGGTGCACATGGTTAATAAAGCATAGTGTGTGCGATATACATCATAATCCAACATGGTTCACAGAGAGGAAACGTGTGTAACAACGCACACAGTTGCCGTTTGCGAAGCGTGTGTGATGTTAGACACTATCACATACGATGCAGGAAAACTAAATGTGTGTGATTGTCTACCTATCGTACACGGTTTATAATCATGAACTGTTTCGGATGTGCCAGGCATCGTAAACGTAGAGCCAGTTTGGTACGTGCCTGGAAAACTCTTGTGCCTGGAATCTGCCTGGTTTTAGGTAAAACCATAAAACTCTGACTGCGATGGCAATCCGAGCACAAACGAGTAGCTAGGATGAAGCGTTTGGTATATTCGAGATATCGGAAACGGTTATATAGGGACAACTGTATGCATCAAGGCTCCTTATCCCCGACGGTTTCTGGGTTGTGTGGGAAGGACTCCCCTATCACCCACACTCACTTGGCGACGGTTCCAAATGTCGTCGTGGAAAGGGGTTAAAAACCGTTTGTATAGCACCGACGCTTACAAGTGATTGTGATAGTTAAACCTATGACATACTATGCTCGAACTATTATTGCTTCCTACCTTGAAAGGTTTGTCCCTCACTAGGGTACTTGATTAGTTTTTAGTCTACCAAACCTTTTCCGCTGCTGGGTTTAGGTTCAATTCAAAACATTCAAAAGAATTTTTGAATCTCCCATTCACCCCCGTCTACTCGATATATATACTCTTAGTCCTAACAATTGGTATCAGAGCGGGTTATCTCTGTCTCTGTTTATTAAAGGTCTAACAACCTTGGAGTTTTGAGTATGTCATTTGCATGTAGATCCTTGCGCTCCAAAAGATTTCCTGTCTTCGATGGAAATTATTTGTCTACTAGCAAGGAAGAGTGAAAATCTGACTTCAAGCAATCAGTGCTGAGCTATGGCAGATTGTGGAAAACTAATACACTACCCAACACCCAGAGGCACCTACTTCTGAAGATGAAGCTAACATTTGGCTGAATGCATAAGCAAAAGATATCATCTATGATAGTATCTCCAGAGACATTTTCAATTGGTTTTGAAACCTTGATACCGCCAAGGAAATTTGGGATGCCATAAAAAAAGTTCATGAAGTGGTTGTCATTAGAACACAAGCACATACTGATATGCTTTATGCTATGTTCACTCATTTTCAAAGTCTTCGAAAGGAAATTGTCATGGAGCTCACAAATCTCCTAACCAACATTGTTGAAAGACTACATCAAAGGGGAGCAACTGATATCACTGAAAAGGATGTGGTCAACAAACTGCTCAGTTCTTTTGATGCGCCCTTTGACTCAATCGTTGCTAAAATCAAGCTAAGACCTGACTTTGAAGAACTTCACTATCTTGAGGTCATGACGTCGTCGACTGTTCATGAGCAAAAAATGGAACTTGAAAATGGGCAACCAGAATCTTCCTCGGAAAGCAAAGGAGAAATTTTTCACATTACGTTAGCTCTCAAAAAGAAGAAAACACTGAGAATCACTCGGTCACAAGGGAACTCGAAATGCTCACACAACGACTCAACAACCCCCGAAGAAAAATATTTATCTTTCAAATGCTGACAAAGATGAACCGTCTGAATCCTCGAGAAGATTGCCTCCGAAGGAAATGAAGTGCTACAAGTTCAAGCATTATGGTCACTTTATAGCTGAGTGTCCCAACTGGGATATGAGCCAAAAACCAAGAAGAAGGTGGCTTTCTCTTCATTGTACTGGATTTACTCGTGTGAACCATCACACTAAGCTCTTGAAGAAAGATGAACCATCATCATCTTCAAAGAGACTAGCCACGGACACACGAGCTAGAGGAACCATTGAATCAACCATGAAGAGAATGTCTCAACTGGCCAGTGTGTGTGCTGGAATGACAATGGACTCTAAAGATGAATCGTCAGGGTCTGTATCAGATAATGAATAATTCTACATAGGCTTGGGCAGAGGAAATGCATCCGTTGCTCGTGAATCATTCGAAAAATCACATCAGTCAGATACCGAGGATGATGCTTCAAGTGATGTTGAATATAACTCATTTTGTCCCATGGCAAAAACCTCAAGGGAACAGGTATCATCTAAACATCAAAAATCCATGACTGAATTTTCTTCGGAAAACATGGCCTATGCTAAGCTAGTCAAGATTGCTAATTCTCAACAAGATGAACTTGAAAGACTTGAGAAAAATCTAAGGAAATCCAAAGGATTACTGGTTGAAGAGATGGAGAAAAATCAAGAGTTGACCCAGGAGCATAATGCTCTTTCTTCAACTATTGATGATCTTTCCAACCAGTATAATTCTCTTGTAGTGGACTACGAGAGTTTATCAGATGAACTCCTCAACAGGAATCAAGAACTCGAGTTACTGAAAGAGCCTTATCACATTCTTGAGAAAGAAAAGGCTTCTCTCTTCGCCGAGCAATCTGAAAAACTTCCTGGTGATTTTGTGTCGTCTTGTTTAAAAATCTTGGAGCGTAGCAATGTTGGTTCCACTGCCGAAACATCGAATGCTATCATCGAGAATATTTCTACTACTACAAATGATATGTCTAAGCCCTCCTCCGAGGAATTTGTTGCAATCTCTGATGAAAATTCCAGGTTAAAGAACTTGTCTGAGACGGGCATGCTTAGAAGCCTAAAAGGGCATCAAACTCTATGTGACGTTCTCAAGAAGTCAATTCTGCACAAAAATCCCAGAAAGGAAGGTTTGGGTTTTGAAAGGAAACTTAATATCGATGGAACTTACTGGACACCAAAACAATATCCTCAAACACCTTGGGTTCTGGCTAAAAGCAAAACTCCCGAACCTGCACTTTTGTCAGGATATGATTGTCCCGTTCCTATTGATAATGATGAGTCAGATGACTCGAATTTCAAATTCTTCAAACAACAGAATGGTAAGGCATTTGCTCGTTATGTCGGGACTAACTGCAGGGTAGGATCACCCAAGAAACAAATTTGGGAGAAGAAGATCCTGATTGAAAATTTGTCTGTCACAGCTAGCCTGACTCTGCAGGACAATTATCTTCGGAGAAGTAAAAATCATTTACAGAACAATTCTATTGCTTCCCTGAAGGAAAACTGGCTGTGCTCTCAATAGAAGGAGTATATGCATGCGTCCTCAAATCATTACGTCCATGTCTCTGGAAACAATTTCAATGCTTACTCTTATGATTACACTCGTTTTGCATAGATGAGTTAAACAGGACAACAAAGAAAGAAGGTTTCTGCATCTTCAAAACAATCGAGGTCTTCACATCCCACGCAAGTGTGGGTTGCGAAAATGAACTAACCTTCTTCTGCAGGAACTTTCTCACGGTCTCTCCTCGCAGATGCTATGCCCTTACGGGTTGAAGACAATAGTATTCGTGCTATGAGACGATAGTTTATCTGGTCATTTATCTTTCACCCTCACCCTGTGTGTTACCATCTGCCCTATTTACTTATTGTTTGGTGTCACTATTATCTTCAAGCTGTAACCATTCCCTTCACAGTTATATATACTATTGTTTTCCTTCATGATATTACATCTGTTTGTGTATTGTGTTACCATTGTGATAGTTAAACATGTGATATACTATGCTCGAACTATTATTGCTTCCTACCTTGAAAGATATGTTCCTCGGTAGGGTACTTGATTAGTTTTCAGTCTACCCAACCTTTTCCGCTGCTGGGTTTGGGTTCGATTCAAAACATTCAAAAGAATTTTTGAATATCCCATTCGCCCCCCTCTGGTTCATATACTCTCGGTCCTAACAGATCCTATCTGCATACCTTCACACCTTCAATTTTTCCACTCTCCTCCGTGTGTGACAAGAGAGCAGTCAGACCCTCAGTGCATAGCAAAAATAAATAAGGAGAGAGTGGATCTCCGTACCGTAATCCTTCAGAGGGCTTGAAACTCTCGGTTTCTTCTGTATTAGACCGAACTCGGTATTTAACAGTGGAAACACATTGCATAATAAATTTGACCCAACTCTCTTGCAAGCCCAATTTCAACATAATCTCTTTCAGGAAAAACCACTCAACCCGGTATTCAACAGTGATGCGCCATGTGTTGTTTTTATTTAACACCATTACTGGGTTTGCAAGCCACTCCGGGTGTGCAACCTCCCCTATCACCAACCGCTTTTCCTAGTGAAGCGGTGCAGGGCTTGTTTCATTGGCCTCGCATCCTTGCGGACGTTCGGGCAGTGCTCGGCCTTGCGGGCTAGCACTCCTAGCATGTCGGCGGGTTTCCAGGCAAATATATTCCAGTTAGCTCGGAGGAAGGCGAGGAGCTCTGCCTCTTGGCTCTCTAAGAGGTCTCCGCCGATCATTACCATCTTGTTGGGGTCTTCCAGGTGTACTTGAAATTTATTTTGTTTGCTTGGTTGGTTGGAACACGAGCCCTGGCCTCTGCTTCTGTGGGAGCTTGGCCTTCGATGGCCTTATCTGCTTTCTTATCTTGGCGAGCTCTCTTGAGGCCAGAGTGGCGTTGTCGAGCTCTGTTTTAGCAACCTCAACTTTATAGGCCTTTTCTAGCCCCTCCCCCGTACGGTAATTGTACCATTGGGGCTCGGCATCTTTAGATGTAAGTAGGCGTAGGATGGGATCACCATGAACTTCACGTACGCGAGCCTGCCCGAGATCACATGGTAGCTACTCTGGAAGGGAGCAACCTCAAACTGAATTGCCTTGATTCGGTAGATGCGTCCATCTCTGAAGACGCCCTCGAGCTCAATCCGCCCCAAGGGACGGACTGGGTGGCCCGGTACCACCCCATGAAAACCCACGTTCGATGTTCGTAGGCTAGATGGTGAGATCTTCATCTTCTCTAGAGTGTTGGTGAAGATAATGTCGAGGCCGCTGCCGCCATCCATCAAGACACGTGAGAGGCGGCAACCCACCATGACTGGATCTAGTACAGGGCGTGTTTTCCTGGATGAATGAAGTCATTGGGGTGATCTTCGACGTCGAAGGTCACCGTTTCTTAGGACCACACAAGCCGTTCGCTGGTTGCATTTTCTGCCGCGTAGATTGCACGTTGCGCAAGTTTCTGGTTCCGGTGTGTATCCGCCGTGGTGAATATCATATTCATAGAGGTCGTGTGAGCGGCCTAATGTTTGGGGATCGTAGCAGAAATTAAAATTTTCTACGCATCACCAAGATCAATCTATGGAGTTTACTAGCAATGAGAGGGGAGGAGTGCATCTACATACCCTTGTAGATCGCGAGCGGAAGCGTTCAAGAGAACGGGGTTGATGCAGTCGTACTCGTCGTGATCCAAATCACCGATGATCCAAGCGCCGAACGGACGGCACCTCCGCGTTCAACACACGTGTCGGAGCGGTGACGTCTCCCATGCCTTGATCCAGCAAGGAGGAGGGAGAGGTTGAGGAAGAAGGCTCCAACAGCGGCACGACGGCGTGGTGGTGGTGGAGTGACAGTTCTCCGGCAGGGCTTCGCCAAGCACACGCGGAGGAGGAGAGGTGTTGGGGAGGGGAGGGGCTGCGCCTTGGATGTGGTGTTGCAGCCCTCTCCTCACCCCTCTATTTATAGGGAGAAGGGGGAAGGGGGCCGGCCCCTCTACATGGGATCTAGAGGGGGGCAGCGGCCAAGGGGGAGGTGGCTTGCCCCCCAAGCAAGGGGGGCGCCCCCCTTTAGGGTTTCCCCCAAACCGTAGGCGCATGGGCCCTAGGGGGGTTGGCGCCCAGCCAACTAAGGGCTGGTTCCCTCCGGTGGTCCCGGTACAATACCGGTATACCCCCGAATATTTCCAGTGACCGTATGGTGACTTCCCATATATAAATCTTTACCTCCGGACCATTCCGGAACTCCTCGTGACGTCCGGGATCTCATCCGGGACTCCGAACAACATTTGGTAATCACATACAAACCTTCCTTATAACCCTAGCGTCATCGAACCTTAAGTGTGTAGACCCTACGGGTTCGGGAATCATGCAGACATGACCGAGACACCTCTCTAGCCAATAACCAACAGCGGGATCTGGATACCCATGTTGGCTCCCACATGTTCCATGATGATCTCATCCGATGAACCACGATGTCGAGGATTCAAGCAATCCCGTATACAATTCCCTTTGTCAATCGGTACGTTACTTGCCCGAGATTCGATCGTCGGTATCCCAATACCTCGTTCAATCTCGTTACCGGCAAGTCACTTTACTCGTTCCGTAATGCATGATCCCGTGACTAACTACTTAGTCACATTGAGCTCATTATGATGATGCAATACCGAGTGGGCCCAGAGATACCTCTCCGTCATACGGAGTGACAAATCCCAGTCTCGCTCCGAGCCAACCCAACAGACACTTTCGGAGATACCTGTAGTGCACCTTTATAGCCACCCAGTTACGTTGTGACGTTTGGTACACCCAAAGAATTCCTACGGTATCCGGGAGTTGCACGATCTCATGGTCTAAGGAAATGATACTTGACATTAGAAAAGCTTCAGCAAACGAACTACACGATCTAGTGCTATGCTTAGGATTGGGTCTTGTCCATCACATCATTCTCCTAATGATGTGATCCCGTTATCAATGACATCCAATGTCCATGGTCAGGAAACCGTAACCATCTATTGATCAACGAGCTAGTCAACTAGAGGCTCACTAGGGACATGTTATGGTCTATGTGTTCACACATGTATTTTGATTTCCGGATAACGCAATTATAGCATGAACAATAGACAATTATCATGAACAAGGAAATATAATAATAACCATTTTATTATTGCCTCTAGGGCATATTTCCAACAGTCTCCCACTTGCACTAGAGTCAATAATCTAGTTACATTGTGATGAATCGTACACCCATAGAGTTCTGGTGTTGATCATGTTTTGCCCGTGGAAGAGGTTTAGTCAACGGATCTGCGACATTCAAATCCGTATGTACTTTACAAATATCTATGTCTCCATTTTGAACATTTTCACGAATGGAGTTGAAGCGACGCTTGATGTGCCTAGTCTTCTTGTGAAACCTGGGCTCCTTGGCAAGGGCAATAGCTCCAGTGTTGTCACAGAAGAGAGTCATCAGCCCCGATGCATTGGGGATAACTCCTAGGTCGGCAATGAACTCCTTCATCCAGATTGCTTCATGTGCTGCCTCCGAGGCTGCCATGTACTCCGCTTCACATGTAGATCCCGCCACGACGCTTTGCTTGCAACTGCACCAGCTGACTGCCCCACCATTCAAAATATACACGTATCCGGTTTGTGACTTAGAGTCATCCAGATCTGTGTCGAAGCTAGCATCGACGTAACCCTTTACGACGAGCTCTTCGTCACCTCCATAAACGAGAAACATATCCTTAGTCCTTTTCAGGTACTTCGGGATGTTCTTGACCGCTGTCCAGTGTTCCATGCCGGGATTACTTTGGTACCTTCCTACCAAACTTACGGCAAGGTTTACATTAGGTCTGGTACACAGCATGGCATACATAATAGACCCTATGGCCGAGGCATAGGGGACGACACTCATCTTTTCTCTATCTTCTGCCGTGGTCGGACATTGAGCCGTGCTCAATCTCACACCTTGCAATACAGGCAAGAACCCCTTCTTGGACTGATCCATATTGAACTTCTTCAATATCTTGTCAAGGTATGTGCTTTGTGAAAGACCTATGAGGCGTCTCGATCTATCTTTCTAGATCTTGATGCCTAATATGTAAGCAGCTTCTCCAAGGTCCTTCATTGAAAAACACTTATTCAAGTAGGCCTTTATACTTTCCAAGAATTCTATATCATTTCCCATCAATAGTATGTCATCCACATATAATATGAGAAATGCTACAGAGCTCCCACTCACTTTCTTGTAAACACAGGCTTCTCCATAAGTCTGTGTAAACCCAAACGCTTTGATCATCTCATCAAAGCGAATGTTCCAACTCCGAGATGCCTGCACCAGCCCATAGATTGAGCGCTGGAGCTTGCATACTTTGTCAGCATTCTTAGGATCGACAAAACCTTTCGGCTGCATCATATACAATTCTTCCTTAAGGAAGCCGTTAAGGAATGCCGTTTTGACGTCCATTTGCCATATTTCATAATCGTAGAATGCGGCAATTGCTAACATGATTCGGACGGACTTCAGCTTCGCTACGGGTGAGAAGGTCTCATCGTAGTCAACTCCTTGAACTTGTCGATAACCCTTAGCGACAAGTCGAGCTTTATAGATGGTAACATTTACATCCGCGTCCGTCTTCTTCTTAAAGATCCATTTATTTTCTATCGCTCGCCATCATCGGGCAAGTCTGTCAAAGTCCACACTTTGTTTTCATACATGGATCCTATCTCGGATTGCATGGCTTCAAGCCATTTGTTGGAATCTGGACCCGCCATTGCTTCTTCATAGTTCGAAGGTTCACCGTTGTCCAACAACATGATTTCCAGGACAGGGTTGCCGTACCACTCTGGTGCGGAACGTGTCCTTGTGGACCTACGAAGTTCAGTGGTAACTTGATCATGATCGTCATCATTAACTTCCTCTCTAGTCGGTGCAGGCACCACAGAAACATTTTTCTTGTGCTGCGCTACTTTCTGGTTCGAGAGGGGTCATCTCATCAAGTTCCACTTTCCTCCCACTTACTTCTTTCGAGAGAAACTCTTTCTCCAGAAAGAACCCGTTCTTGGCAACGAAGATCTTGCCTTCGGATCTGAGGTAGAAGGTATACCCAATGGTTTCCTTAGGGTATCCTATGAAGACGCATTTTTCCGACTTGGGTTCGAGCTTTTCAGGTTGAAGTTTCTTGACATAAGCATCGCATCCCCAAACTTTAAGAAATGACAGCTTAGGTTTCTTTCCAAACCATAATTCATACGGTGTCGTCTCAACGGATTTCGACGGAGCCCTATTTAAAGTGAATGCGGCAGTCTCTAAAGCATAACCCCAGAATGATAGCGGTAGATCGGTAACAGACATCATAGATCGCACCATATCCAATAGAGTGCGATTACGACGTTCGGACACACCATTACGCTGAGGTGTTCCAGGCGGCGTGAGTTGTGAAACAATTCCACATTTCCTTAAGTGTGTGCCAAATTCGTGACTCAAATATTCCCCTCCACGATCTGATCGTAAGAACTTTATTTTCCTGTCACGTTGATTCTCAACCTCACTCTGAAATTCCTTGAACTTTTCAAAGGTCTCAGACTTGTGTTTCATTAAGTAGACATACCCATATCTACTCAAGTCATCAGTGAGGGTGAGAACATAACGATAGCCACCGCGAGCCTCAACGCTCATTGGACCGCACACATCAGTATGTATGATTTCCAATAAGTTGGTTGCTCGCTCCACTGTTCCGGAGAACGGAGTCTTGGTCATTTTGCCCATGAGGCATGGTTCGCACGTGTCAAATGATTCATAATCAAGAGACTCCAAAAGTCCATCTGCATGGAGTTTCTTCATGCGTTTGACACCAATGTGACCAAGGCAGCAGTGCCACAAGTATGTGGGACTATCATTATCAACCTTACATTTCTTGGCATTCACACTATGAATATGTGTAACATCACGTTCGAGATTCATTAAGAATAAACCATTGACCAGCGGGGCATGACCATAAAACATATCTCTCATATAAATAGAACAACCATTATTCTCGGATTTAAATGAGTAGCCATCTCGCATTAAACGAGATCCAGATACAATGTTCATGCTCAAAGCTGGCACTAAATAACAATTATTGAGGTTTAAAACTAGTCCCGTAGGTAAATGTAGAGGTAGCGTGCCGACAACGATCACATCGACCTTGGAACCATTCCCGACGCGCATCATCACTTCGTCCTTCGCCAGTCTCCGCTTATTCCGCAGCTCCTGCTTTGAGTTACAAATATGAGCAACCGCACCGGTATCAAATACCCAGGAGCTACTACGAGCGCTGGTTAGGTACACATCTATAACATGTATATCACATATACCTTTGGTATTGCCGGCCTTCTTATCCGCTAAGTACTTGGGGCAGTTCCGCTTCCAGTGACCGTTTCCCTTGCAATAAAAGCACTCAGTCTCAGGCTTGGGTCCATTCTTTGTCTTCTTCCCGACAGCTTGCTTACCGGGCGTGGCAACTCCCTTGCCGTCTTTCTTCAAGTTCTTCTTACCCTTGCCTTTCTTGAACTTAGTGGTTTTATTCACCATCAACACTTGATGTTCCTTTTTGATCTCCACCTCCGCTGATTTCAGCATTGAATATACCTCAGGAATGGTCTTTTCCATCCCCTGCATATTGAAGTTCATCACAAAGCTCTTGTAGCTAGGTGGGAGCGACTAAAGGATTCTGTCAACGACCGCGTCATCCGGGAGATTAACTCCCAGCTGAGACAAGCGGTTGTGCAACCCATACATTTTGAGTATGTGTTCACTGACGGAACTATTCTCCTCCATCTTACAACTGTAGAACTTGTCGGAGACTTCATATCTCTCGACCCGGGCATGAGCTTGGAAAACCATTTTCAGCTCTTGGAACATCTCATATGCTCCGTGCTACTCAAAACGCTTTTGGAGCCCCGGTTCTAAGCTGTAAAGCATGCCACACTGAACCAGGGAGTAATCATCACTACGTGACTGCCAGGCGTTCAGAACGTCTTGAGTTGCTGGGAAAACGGATGCATCACCTAGCGGTGCTTCAAGGACATATGCTTTCTTGGCAGCTATGAGGATAATCCTCAGGTTACGGACCCAGTCCGTGTAGTTGCTACCATCGTCTTTCAGCTTGGTTTTCTCTAGGAACGCGTTGAAGTTGAGGGCAACATTAGCGTGGGCCGTTTGATCTACAAGACATATTGTAAAGGTTTTTAGACTAAGTTCATGATAATGAAGTTCATTTAATCAAATTATCAACGAACTCCCACTCAGACAGACATCCCTCTAGTCATCTAAGTGATACATGATCCGAGTCAACTAGACCGTGTCCGATCATCACGTGAGATGGACTAGTCATCATCGGTGAACATCTTCATGTTGATCGTATCTGCTATACGACTCATGTTCGACCTTTCGGTCTCTTCTGTTCCGAGGCCATGTCTGTACATGCTAGGCTCGTCAAGTCAACCTAAGTGTATTGCGTGTGTAAATCTGGCTTACACCCGTTGTATGCGAACGTTAGAACCTATCACACCCGATCATCACGTGGTGCTTCGGAACAACGAACCTTCGCAACGGTGCACAGTTAGGGGGAACACTTTCTTGAAATTTTAGCGAGGGGTCATCTTATTTATGCTACCGTCGTTCTAAGCAAATAAGATGTAAAACATGATAAACATCACATGCAATCAAATAGTGACATGATATGGCCAATATCATTTTGCTCCTTTTGATCTCCATCTTCGGGGCGCCATGTTCATCATCGTCACTGGCATGACACCATGATCTCCATCATCATGATCTCCATCATCATGATCTCCATCATCGTGTCTTCATGAAGTTGTCTCGCCAATTATTACTTCTACTACTATGGCTAACGGTTAGCAATAAAGTAAAGTAATTACATGATGTTTCAGTTGACACGCAGGTCATAAATAAATTAAGACAACTCCTAGGCTCCTGCCGGTTGTCATACTCATCGACATGCAAGTCGTGATTCCTATTACAAGAACATGATCAATCTCATACATCACATATATCATTCATCACATCACATGACACTTGCTGCAAAAACAAGTTAGACGTCCTTTAATTGTTGTTGCAAACTTTTTACGTGGCTGCTATAGGTTTCTAGCAAGAACGATTCTTACCTACGCCAAAACCACAACGTGATATGCCAATTTATATTTACCCTTCATAAGGACCCTTTTCATCAAATCCGATCCGACTTAAGTGGGAGAGACAGACACCCGCTAGCCACCTTATGCAACTAGTGCATGTCAGTCGGTGGAACCTGTCTCACGTAAGCGTACGTGTAAGGTCGGTCCGCGCCGCTTCATCCCACGATGCCGCCGAATCAAGATAAGACTAGTAACGGCAAGTAAATTGACAAAATCAACGCCCACAACAACTTGTGTTCTACTCGTGCATAGAAACTACGCATAAACCTGGCTCATGATGCCACTGTTTGAGGATCGTACCAGAAATTAAAATTTTCTACGCATCACCAAGATCAATCTATGGAGTTTACTAGCAACGAGAGGGGAGGAGTGCATCTACATACCCTTGTAGATCGTGAGCGGAAGCGTTCAAGAGAACGGGGTTGATGGAGTCGTACTCGTCGTGATCCAAATCACCGATGATCCAAGCGCCGAACGGACGGCACCTCCGCGTTCAACACACGTGTCGGAGCGGTGACATCTCCCACGCCTTGATCCAGGAAGGAGGAGGGAGAGGTTGAGGAAGAAGGCTCCAACAGCAGCACGACGGCGTGGTGGTGGTGGAGTGACAGTTCTCCGGCAGGGCTTCGCCAAGCACACGCGGAGGAGGAGAGGTGTTGGGGAGGGGAGGGGCTGCGCCTTGGATGTGGTGTTGCAGCCCTCTCCTCACCCCTCTATTTATAGGGAGAAGGGGGAAGGGGGCCGGCCCCTCTAGATGGGATCTAGAGGGGGGCGGCGGCCAAGGGGGAGGTGGCTTGCCCCCCAAGCAAGGGGGGGCGCCCCCCTTTAGGGTTTCCCCCAAACCCTAGGCGCATGGGCCCTAGGGGGGTTGGCGCCCAGACCACTAAGGGCTGGTTCCCTTCCACCTACAGCCCATAAGGCCCTCCGAGGCAGGTGGACCCTCCCGGTGGACCCCCGGAACCCCTCCGGTGGTCCCAGTACAATACCGGTATACCCCCGAATATTTCCGGTGACCGTATGGTGACTTCCCATATATAAATCTTTACCTCCGGACCATTCCAGAACTCCTCGTGACGTCCGGGATCTCATCCGGGACTCCGAACAACATTCGGTAATCACATACAAACCTTCCTTATAACCCTAGCGTCATCGAACCTTAAGTGTGTAGACCCTACGGGTTCGGGAATCATGCAGACATGACCGAGACACCTCTCTAGCCAATAACCAATAGCGGGATCTGGATACCCATGTTGGCTCCCACATGTTCCACGATGATCTCATCCGATGAACCACGATGTCGAGGATTCAAGCAATCCCGTATACAATTCCCTTTGTCAATCGGTACGTTACTTGCCCGAGATTGGATCATCGGTATCCCAATACCTCGTTCAATCTCGTTACCGGCAAGTCACTTTACTCGTTCCGTAATGCATGATCCCATGACTAACTACTTAGTCACATTGAGCATTATGATGATGCAATACCGAGTGGGCCCAGAGATACCTCTCCGTCATACGGAGTGACAAATCCCAGTCTCGCTCCGAGCCAACCCAACAGACACTTTCGGAGATACCTGTAGTGCACCTTTATAGCCACCCAGTTACGTTGTGACGTTTGGTACACCCAAAGCATTCCTACGGTATCCGGGAGTTGCACGATCTCATGGTCTAAGGAAATGATACTTGACATTAGAAAAGCTTCAGCAAACGAACTACACGATCTAGTGCTATGCTTAGGATTGGGTCTTGTCCATCACATCATTCTCCTAATGATGTGATCCCGTTATCAATGACATCCAATGTCCATGGTCAGGAAACCGTAACCATCTATTGATCAATGAGCTAGTCAACTAGAGGCTCACTAGGGACATGTTATGGTCTATGTGTTCACACATGTATTACGATTTCCGGATAACGCAATTATAGCATGAACAATAGACAATTATCATGAACAAGGAAATATAATAATAACCATTTTATTATTGCCTCTAGGGCATATTTCCAACACCTAACGGTGTTGCAGAGCCTGCACG
Source organism: Triticum aestivum (assembly GCF_018294505.1). Taxonomy (NCBI): domain Eukaryota; kingdom Viridiplantae; phylum Streptophyta; class Magnoliopsida; order Poales; family Poaceae; genus Triticum; species Triticum aestivum. Next base: position 251,761,438 of record NC_057814.1, on the reverse strand, counting down.
ACGCCCTTCTTGCGTTTGCACGCCAGGTGGTTAGGACCAGGGCAGGCTCTCAAGGCCTTCCCCTACTCATCGTACATGTGGTCGATGAGGTGTGGGCAAGATGTCAGAAAGTCGCCCTGATCCGTCGACGACCAGCTCAAAAGAGCCGAACGTGAGGGATTGGCTTGGCGGGAACTCGCCGACCTCTTCTGATTCTCCGCGCCGGGTTAGGTCTCTGATCAATGTCACCTGTGCCTCGCGCACCAACTAATGGATCTAAATACCGTCAGATCCCACGGTAGGGTTAATGTCGAGATCGAAAATACCGGAATGGAGTCTGCACACACAATTTACCCAGGTTCGGGCCTATGAAGATTAATACCCTACATCCTGCGTCTTCTTGTTATTCATGGTGAGGGGATACCTCGTGCAGAGGGTTACAAGGGTGTACAGGATTGCTACCGAGAGTGTTGATCTAAGATTGATGATCAACAAGGACCCTAGACCTCCCTTTATATAGGTAGAAGAGGCCTAGGGTTTACATGTGGGTAGATGTGATCTACGGCACCGTCACCCCCTAGTCTTGGGGAGCATGAAGGCCGGCTCCGCCTCTTAGGGCTCCCTTCTTGTCTTGGGCCTAGCAGACCATGTGTATATGACGAGGCCGAGCTCCTTTCTGTTAGGTACCCTGGGTACAGGACCCCGTTAAAGATCACTAGCAAAGGGCTTGGCCCTATATCACATGTCGTCATAAGTATCACTGATCGGGCCTGACGCCTGATCTGTCGATGCTGTGTTCGGATTCGAGCTCAAGGCCAGATTTGTGGTGCAAGTCATTCTTGGTCTAACTCCGAGATCGAATCTGGGGCTGGGAGGGAGACATCGGCGAGGTCTTCGGGCTGGTCTGACACCCAACCTAAGAAAATGAGTTTGCCATGAGCATTTGTGGCACATTACAGATTTCCAAACCTGATGGTCTGGCCAGGAGGGAAGTTCTCGACCTGGCTGAGGCGGCCGGCCAAGTCGGCGTGCAGCACGATGCTGCCGAAGGCGAAAACGTGGCCAGGGACAAAGGTATTCACACAGCCGATGTCGTAATTGATCCGAGGATGAGCCATCGAGCCTTCGTGACCACACATCGGGACCTGCATGGGCCACCAATGTCGGTGCTAAAACCGGCAGAACTCAAGTAGGGGGTCCCGAGCTAGTGATCTTGGCACGATGGTAGCAGGAAGTAAAGGACACAATATTTACCAAGGTTTGGGCCCTCTCGAAGAGGTCAAACCATACGTTCTGCTCTTGTTATATTTGATTCTGGATGGGGTACAAAGTACAGGAGGATCTACCTCGAGATCGTATGTATGAGTTCTAATCCCCAAAAACATTGCATCTATAGACTAAACCCCTAGGATTATATAGGCGCACCGGGGGTATCTAGGGTTACAAGTATGTCGGCTACAACTAGGGATAACATGCCGATCATTTGAATATGCCTTGAAGTGTACGCCAAGTCTTCGGAGAATTCCATCGTAAGTACGCCGAGGGCCACGACCTATGTGGCCCATTCTTCAGTCGTTGGTTGGTCTTCGGCCCGGCCCATGAATGTTAGGCCGACGTGGTGCGCACCCCATAATCTAGGAAACTGTCAATAGGGGAATCCGAAGAAGGAGATAAACACCATGCGGGCATCTTAACCTCCAAGTTGGTACAACAACAACCCTAGATTGGTTTCCTCTCTTGTAAAACCCTAGCCTCCCGGAGTATACAAGGGGAGGATAGGGAACTCTCATTCCCATCTAATCTCGTAGAAACAACTATAGGTAGTCATCTCATACACACCATTGTAACCCCTCGCATGAAGTATCCATCCACCATGAATAACAATCACGAGCAGGATGTAGGGTATTACTCTTCGGAGGCCCGAGCCTGGGTAAAAAAAAACATGCGACCTCCGCTCTGAGACTTTCAGCTACGCCAGGACCCCTACCGAGGGATTTGACGGTTTTTTGCACCATCAACGCCTATCATCAAGCCCCCTAATTGGGATCATCCCTTTGAGGTAGTTTGTGAAACTGATAAAAATGTGGTAAGTGTTGTCTTGGGATAACACGAAGGTAATAAATTCAATATATCTATGCCAGTCACAGTTTGGATGATGCTCAAAGGAATTATGCTAGAAATGATAGAGAATTATATACCGTAATATGTGCTTCTGAAAAGTTCAGGCCTTACATTACAAAAGCAAAGGTCACTTTCTACACAGATCGTCAGGCACTAAAGGCGGTCCTAGCAAACAAAGATACGAAGTCGAGATGGATCCGGTGGGCTCTACACTTACAAGAATTTGACATGAAGATATCAGACTGCAGCGAGATAGACGACACTCAATTGAATGTCTCCTTCGTAAAAAGGGATGAAGTAGAAAATCAAAAGGAGGCGATATGTATTCCCTATGGTACCATGGTGGCATTAGATAAAGGCACACCACGTACCTTTGGGGATAATGCACCCCCTTTAATTAGTGCGGATGCTCCGTTGCTGAAGGCAGATGTAAGGAAAGAACGTGAACTTGATATAATTGATTACTCTAACGCTTTGCATCCTAGTAATTGATTACTCTAAATTTTTCTTTGGAGAGCTATGCATAATACTATTCCTTGTCGGGTTGCCCTGGCGAATCGCCATATCAAAGTGAGCGGGCAGTGCCCAGTCTGTAAGATTGGAGCGGAAGACATTAAGCATCTCCTGTTCAAATGTAGCCGAGCAAAGCACGTATGGCAGGCATTGGGCATTCATGATTTAATTGAGAGGTCTTGTCTTGTTCATCGTCCAGGACGGTCTGTTCTAGAGGAATTGTTGTACTCAAGCCCTGATCAGTCACTGGTTTTGGGACAAGCCCCATTGCCAGAGCTTGTTGCGGTGGCCTGTTGGTATTTATGGCGGAAGAGGAGGCAAATTAGCCGTGATATTCAGGTGCAGTCCCTAGAAAGATCTGTGATGGTAATCAAAGGTTATCCTCAAATTTTTGGTCTGCTGAAGTTCCTCATGCAAGGTTGAGAAAGGATAGATGGGCTCCACCAACAGGTGATTGCATTAAGATAAACGTTGATGCTTCTTTTGATCCAGATATGTTAAGGGGAACTACAGGTGCAGTCATTCGTGATAAAAAGGGAAGTTCATCGCCGCGAGTAATGCACGGTTGGATATGGTTCAAGATGTTCTTTCGGCTGATGCTCTCGCTCTCAAGCATGGTTTTGTTCTTAGCTGAATCCATGGGTTGTAATAGAGTTGTTATGAGTTTCTGATAATAGTGAATTAATAGAAATTATGATGAATGAGAGGCCTCCTATAGGTATTGCTGCAGCAAATTTTCATGATTGTTTTTCTATGGAGCTAGAATTTGTTAGAGTCAAGTATGAGCATGCGAAAAGGGAAATGAATTTTGTAGCTCATGAACTAGCCCAGTGGGCTAAGTTCCAGGCCACTAGGGTTTGGTTGGATGATCCTCCCCCCTCTATTGTACCTCTCATGGTGAACAATGTAACATTATTATCCACTCCCTCCGTCCGAAAAAACTTGTTCCAAGCTTGTTCCTCAAATGGATGTATCTAGCACTAACTTGGTGCTAGATACATCCATTTTAGGGACAAACTTTTTCGAATGGATGGAGTATTAAATAAAGAGGTCTTTTTGAGGTAAAAAAAAGCTAGCCAAGACAAATTCTTGCCTAAAACCGAGAAGGAAAAGGAAGGTTGGAACTAAATTGTACCTAAAAATAAGTCTTGGGCAAAGCACAAGAGTAGCATTTTGTCGCGTAGGTACCATCCAATCCTACAGGGTCACCACACCCGACAAGTGTTTGGTGAAATGTCTTTTTGTCCCTTCTTTGAAGTAATGGATTCAGACATGGAGTACATGTATGAGCACTACATTGAGTCGCTCGACGAGGAGGATTATGCGAATGAAATGATGATGATGTAGGTGATCCTTGTAGACGAGGAGAGTGCGGAAGAAGATGTTCTCAATTTCAAGGGATAAATCAAGGGTTATTGAGTGTTGAATCAGAACAAGGCACAGGGCATTTGACTACTGTGCCCCTGATGCCCTATTCGTGTACAATTTTCGCCGGCGCTTTCAGATGCAAAAACCGTCTCCGGTCATCTCTAGAATGGAGTCCGGTCCTACGATGACTACTTAATCTTGAAGAAGAATGTCGTAGGAAGGATTTGATTCTATGGTTAGCAGAAGTGCACAGTTGCATTGTGGATGCTTGCAGATGGCATAGACATAGATTCATGGGGCGAACACCTCCGGATGTCTGAGAGCACATGCGGAGACGCCATGGTCAAATTTGCTACTGCGGTGGTCGAGGTGTTTGGATCTCAGTACTTGAGAGAACCAATTGTCGCATACACCGAAAGACTTTTGGCAATGTCTGAAGTAAGCAGGTAGTCAGGTTTGCTCTGATTTCTTGATTTTACGCACTGGAGATGGAAGAACTACGCAAAAGCTCTACAAGGGCATGGCAATATTAGGGCCATGTTAAGAAGCCTATCATCATTCTTGAAGCAGTTGATCAGAGGACCTCTGGATTTGACACAATTTATTTGGCATGCCCAGGTCTCACAGTGACGTCAATGTGTTGCACCGGTCTCCATTGTTTGTTAGGTGAACTAAGGGCAAGGTCCTCCTTGCAACTATACTGTCAATGTGCATCAATACAACATGGACTACTATCTCGTGGTATCTATCCTCTGTGAGCTACCTTCGGCAGGACCATCTAGAAAGGATGTGGAGAGGGCATTTGGAGTGTTTCAAGCCCATTTTGCAGTTGCTCGTGGACCTGCTAAATAATTGGGACCTTGTGGGAGGTGATCACATATTGTGTGATCATGCACAACATGATTGTGGAGGATGAGGGTGAACGTGCCGTCGGAGGTCTGGAATTTGAGAATACGAGTGATCCTATCCAACTTCCACATCCGAATTAGGCCACTTTAACGAGTTTGTTCAAATGTATCAACAAATCGAGACCGAGCAAATCATGAGCAGCTAAATGAAAATTTGATTAAGCATCCGTGGGCGGTTAAAAGTGATAACCAGATCATATGCGTGAGTTGAATTCAAATTCAAATTATTTATTTGAAAACTTAGTCGGATTATAATATTTATGAAATTAGGAGTACTCTCGGGTTTGAATATTTTCAAGTGAAACATGGTGTCCGTTTTGAGGCCCGTCGGATCTTCTTTGCTGTTCCTGCTAGCGATCCGGGTGAGGAACAGCAGAGAAGATCCGACGGGCCTCACCCCACCAGCCGGCATCCCCCTCCCACCCGGAGACGTCCAACTCCATCACCAACCCTCCGATAACCCCCTTCCATAAGTACTGCTTAGTACCAGCTCCAAACCCACGCACGATTGTTGTTCAACTCGGCTCTGTTCGTTTCCTCCGCCGCCCACGCCACGCCACGCGGGCGCCGCACGAGGAGCGCGCGAGCTGCCGCGAGCCCGCGATCGACCTGTTCTGTTGATCCAGCTCGAAAGGGGTAAAGAATGGCGCCGCCGCCCGAGGGGGAGCGGGGCGGCGGTGGCTGCCGCGCGAGGTGGCTTCGGCGGGAGGTGCTGCTGGCCCTCGCGCTCGGGCAGCTCGTCTCGCTGCTCATCACCTCCACCGGCTTCTCCTCCTCCGAGCTCGCGCGCCGAGGTGCGTCCGTCAACTCGCCGCCTCCTTCCTCCCCCCGTGTCGCCGTTGGCCGGGCGACGGCTTACGGCCGACGAGTGTTTGATCAGTACTCTGTCATCACCAATTGTGCTTTGATTAATACTCTGTCATCGCTGATTGTGCTTTGATTAATACTCTGTCGCTGTTGGTTTCCCTCCTGGATGACAAGATGCATCCATCGCCCTCCGTTTTCTCATCTCTAATTATGGTAGGACCTGAGCTTGCGGAGGGATTGTTCCTTTTGACTTTTTGAGTGGTGCTCCGGCGGAGTTCGGGAATCTAGATTGATTGGTCGCCTACCTCGTGTTCTTCAGTTCCGCTGCTTTTGGGTCGACACTCGACAGTAAAGGAGATTTTTGGAGCCTCTCGATTAAATATTGGGGTTCCATGGCTTTTTCCCAACACTTTACAGTTTACACAACATCTGATGCGGCGTGGTTCTCCCTTTTAGTTTATAGGCTATAAACAAATCATCTCCGCCATGGGAAAAGATATTATTAGTTTCTTTAAGCCGATTGAGATCATCTGTGTCAGTTTGGACGATGTTACCTCAGTTCAGAAGCAGAGTGCACTCTTGTGAACTAATAACTGAAACAAAAATGCAACCGCCAAAGTCTCAGCATATTAGTACGTAATATTTAATGTTGGGCCAATTCTGATATGCAATCTGACAGTGCCATGTTTTCAGGTATCAATGCACCAACGTCGCAATCCCTCTTGAATTACATCCTTCTTGCTCTTGTCTACGGTGGAATACTCCTCTACCGGAGACAGCCACTCACGGTACGATCCTCCATCCTCTTCTGTTCTTAGCACGCCTCGGGATGAACTGTGAGATGATCAGAAAGCTAAGCCATTAAACTGTTTTAGAACCGTAAAGAATTTGGGGATTCCTGCTCTTGTGCTACCTTTAGCTTTCAGCACATGGCCAACCTCTAGCTAGCTAGTTTGTTGTTCTTTTTGACTAGTTGGTACAGTAGTAGTTTGGTTTGCATTGTTCTCCTCCTACATGATTGATGAATGTAGGATACAAGTTTGGTATACCTTATCCCATAGTCTGGACTCTGGACCTATGATCGCAACCTTTATCACTATATGTATGACAAGGTTTATGCTTATTCTGATTCTGTTCTTGCGTACACTGTTTTTGTTGGCACAAGTTGTCACAGTGTTCACAAGTGGCACAATCTTATGAATCCTCTAATGATATAACTTGAAGTTCTCTACTTTCTTTTTGTGCAGACAAAATGGTACTACTACTTGATCCTCGGCATTATTGACGTGGAGGCTAACTATATCGGTATGTAGTTAACACAAGCGGAAAATGTAATCTTGTATATGCCCCCCTTGAATTTAATGTCAATGGGGCTTTTATGCGACACCATGTTTAGGGGAACAAACATAATTGGTTTTTCTTTGTTTATGCAGTTGTCAAATCTTATCAGTACACATCTTTAACGAGTGTGATGCTGCTGGATTGTTGGTCAATTCCATGTGTAATTGTTCTTACTTGGATCTTTTTGAAGACCAAATATGGATTCAGGAAGTTCTTCGGTGTTGGGGTTTGTGTGGCTGGCCTTATATTAGTAGTATTTTCGGACGTCCATGCCTCTGATCGAGCTAGTAAGGATATACTTCTCATCAACCTATATTACAGTTCCATATATCTATTTCCGCAAGTGTTTTCGCGAATCCTGATTAGGAAATTACAAAATTGTTGAACTTGTTATATTAAAATTAAAAATCATAACATCTATTTCTGCAATTTCTTGCAGAAGGACCCAAACCTTTGAAGGGTGATTTACTTGTAATTGTTGGCTCCATGCTTTATGCTTGCAGTAATGTTACCGAGGTAAACTAGCAACTCTTACCACCCATAAACACTTCATTTTACGTTTCTGGTTTTCCCTACTTGCATTTGAAAAATACTTTATCCCTTTCTCAATACATGAAGAGATTCAACAATTTCCTTTCCTAATTTTTTTTATCAATTTTCCTCCCTAATGTTTCAGGAATATCTAGTCAAGAAGAACAACCGTATTGAGTTGATGGCTATGTTGGGAATTTTTGGAGCAGTTATCAGTGGCATACAAATGTATCCTTGGACTTAAATCTTCTAGCTTCTCCGATAATTTTCTATTGTATCGAAATGATCCTACCTTTTACTCATCGTTTGCATGATTTGCAGTACTTTTTTTCCATCGTATCTGAGGGATCTATCACATACTGCATTATATACTATTCTTTTTCTTAGCACTTGCATATTCCTTGACATTACTACAGAAGTATTCTTGAGCGAGAAGAACTTCATTCGATCAAATGGAATGCAGGCGCGGTAAGTCTCTCTCATTATCGTTTTGGGCACTGGTGCACTTAGAAATTACTCAAAATATCCATAGACATACAACATGCTAAAAACCTATGACCATCTACGTACCATACAAAAAAGAAGAAGAAAAATACTGTGTTCATCTCCAGTAATGTTTCAGGTGTTCCCTTTTATCGGATTCGCATTGGCAATGTTCCTGTTTTACTCGACTGTACCTACGGTGCTGAAGGTACTAGAGGGTTTGTTGAGCTTTACCAGATGATCCTGGGCTCCTGGCTATTTTTGGAGTTCGCTGACAATCTTGCATCTATATATGTCTCCCTTGCCTGTTGCAGATTTGTGGGGCAACCATGCTAAACCTCTCACTCCTGACCTCAGACATGTGGGCTGTCCTGATCCGCATCTTCGCCTACCATGAGAAGGTCTGGTTCTTCCTTTGCATTTTCTGCAGACGCAAATTTCCGATTAAATAATTGCCGGCTAAAGCCTGTGGATGATGTGGTTGTTACAATAAGCTCGATAAACTCTACTTACCGCCTGTTTGTTCGCGCACTGCCAGGTTGACTGGATGTACTTCGTCGCATTTGCCTGCACGGCCGGGGGCCTTCTGGTCTACTCGTACAGGTAAATGCTGCTGATTGTTGTTGTCAGTTAAGCAGCTGCTGCAATCTGACATGCCATTTTCTCACAACTAAGATCTCTGGTTGCACGCAGGAGCTCCAAGGAGGCTGATGACACGGCGCAGGTCACGGGAGCTAGCGACGAGCAGAGTAGGGTAGGGGATGAGGAGTCTGGAATTCAGAACCAAGTGCGAAGTTCCTTTGCTGGCGGCAACGACGACCAGGTCTCCTACAAGGAGTTGCCATCAAATGGCAGCCCCTCCAAGAACTAGGCAGTAGGCGCATAGGCTGATATTCATATGGCATAGGTGGTTGTAACAATTCTCAGGGAGGAAATCTTTACTTCTGCAAGGAAAGGGAAGCCTGTCCAGTTTGCGATATTGACTTTCTTCTCGTTGTAAAATTTTGAAATTTCCTTTTTTTTCTTTCTTTCGAGATTTTCTGCCTGGACAATATCTAACTGAGTTTAGCAATCATTCAGCCCCGCATAAGAAAATGCAATAGTTAATATATATACGCTGTGTATTGATGTATGACTCACATCAGATGGGAATAAGAAATGGTGCAGAATTATCTCTCCTTGTTTTACCAAATGATCCATCATATGCTGAAATATATTGAAAGGAATGCAGAATGAGAAATATTCGTGAGAAGAGAGCAATTTTAACATGCTCCCTCTTACCTCCTCTTTTCACATAGGAGATAAGAAGGTACTCCCTCTGTTTCTAAATATAAGACCTTTTAGGAATTTCAATTCGGACTATAAAAATATTTTAGAGTGTAGATTCACTCATTTCACTTCGTATGCAGTTCATATTGGAATCTCTAGAAGATCTTATATTTAGGAATAGAGGGGGGTAAGAGTTAATCAAACCCACTATTAAATGCAACAACGGCTTTACCTTTCATGTGAAAAGGGGAGGTAAGAGGGAGCATGTTAAAAAACCTCGTGAGAAGAACCGTATGAGAGGAGAGAGGACCAAGCAGCAGTCTGGACTGGTGCTTAAAACAAAATGCTCCGTCTTGAGATTTGGTTTGTTATGGTTCTCGGTCACTTGGTCCTGCAAGGCTTCCTTGAATTTTCACTGAAGCCACCGTTATCGCCATTGATCGAAACTTCCATGGCAAAAATTGTATCCCGGAGAACCCCTCGGTGTTGCTTACAAAACAATGTGTACCTGTAGCAGCTCAAGCTTAGGAAGCACTTCTTCAAACTTGGCCGATTTGAGGCCAGATAGGTTCGCGGGCTCAAGAAATGTTAGCCTTGCAAGTGGACTTCTCCCTTTTCAAACGGATCGTTATGAAGACGTAGAATGGCAAGTTTGGTCAGCTTCCCCAGTGCTACGTGTACTATGTCAGCATGCTTCACTTGGGTACTCCGTTGAGTTAACTTGGCTAGCATCTGTAGCTATTCAATCCATGTAGGCAATTTGACCAGATAGCCATACAACTTAAGGCTATGAATATGAAGGCCATCTTGAGGTGGGGACAATTTATCTAGACGTCCAAGTTCTAACCCAGGTTCACCCTGAGCACATCGACAAGGACAGCAAGCGGACATGATCGATGATATCAGAACAGAGCTCCTTGCAGTTTCTCTTGTTGATGCCAGTCACTCCGTTCCAAGCTTACGCAACTGAGTAAGCTCACCCAGATCCCCTTCAAAATGGCCTTCCCCCGTGCAGTGTTCACAACACCAAGTGTGTGCAGGGCCTTCATTCTCCCAATCCTCTGGGCACTTTCACACCATGCTCATCCAAATCATGAATATACCTTTTCTGTACATAGCTCTTGTAAGTTGTCAAGCAAAATTCCTTCAAGGGCTGATCAATTCATCTGACATAACTGCTGGGAAGCAAATCATCAGTAGGCACGAGACAGGCGTGAAGGTATTTTTTAGCTTTGACAGCAATGTGATCACAAATGTACTTCCTATACCCAGTGTCTCCAGCTCTGACAGACCAAAAATCAATCTGGGAGATGGTATATACAGTACTACCTCCGTCCCATATTAATTGACACTCAAACAAACGGATGTATCTAGGGAGTAGGCAGCACTAGGGTCATCCAAAACGATCAAACTTCAAGAGAGTTTACCCACCAGCATTTTGTTGTAGCCACATTCCTGCTGCCCCTTTGTAATGCTTTGACAGCTTGAACCTATCACCAACCCATGGCCGAACCGAGAAACACTGGGTAAAATCGAATTGCACACAACGTGAAAGCATAAATCATCGAGCAAAGCAACCACTAAATCTAAAGGTGCAGTGGCCACTGAAGTAGACTTCACGATTGTAATTGCAAAGTGTAGCAGCGGTTATAATAATCTCAAGCAAAAACCATGCGTGCGGAGAGTTCAAGGAAATAAAATACAGAGAGGCAACGGTGGACTTCACGGCGTCAGTCTGCGGCGGCAGGGGCGGCGACCACCTCGAACTCAACGGCGGCAGCGGGCGTGGTCTCCTCATCCTGCAGCGCCTCATCTTCCTTCTCACCGGCGGCGACGAGCGTCCAGTCATCGGGAAGCGCCGGCAGCGGCTCGTACTGAATGGGGCGGCGCTTGATGTCCCACCGCTGCGTTTTCTTGGGCCGCGTCTTCATATGGTGCTTGGTCCCTTTCTTCTGCGGCCGCGACGAGCACTCCACTGACAGCGCGCACCCTCCGCCGACCCCAAAGAAGCCCGCCGACGGGCGAGCGGACCGTGGCGCGACCGCCGGCGCCGCCGAGCCCGCCAGAAAAGCTGTGACGAGCGACATGTTCGTCGAAATGCCTCTGCTTCGACCAGGGGAGAGCTGCACGAGTTGTTGTGTTTGGGATAAGAAAGGACGGAGGGTGGCTTTGGATTGGATTGCGTTTGTATACACATCCGGGGTTCCCAAGTGCCGAGCAAAATCTGACGGTCCATCTTGGAACGTATGAAATCCCACCGTCCAAGTTTCCCCTGCACTAATGATAATGATAAATGAAGGCTATAATCATTACTTCTACAAAGAATGTTAGAGTACCTGCCTTCCTAGGCGCCTCGCAGGCTGTAAGAGCCTCCATGCCGCCCGATTCCGGCTGGCTTGCAGCTTCTTGAGCCGGCGGATCTCGGGTAGTGGTCCCGAGCTGTAGATCTTGAACCGGTGGGTAACAAGGGGCGTAGAGACGGTGTTTATTCAGGTTCGGGCCCTCTCGAAGAGGTGAAACCTTACGTCCTGCTTGATTATATTGATGTGTGTATATGATGGTTACAGAGTTGATCTACCTCGAGATCAGGTGAACAAAACCCTAGATGAGTAGGATGATGGTTCTTCTCTCTACAGACTAAACCCTCTAGTTTATATAGACACCAGGGGTCCCTGAGGTTACACATGGTCAGTTACCATCAGGGGATAAACATGCCGACTTCATTATCTTGATTGGAGCACACACCAAAGCTTCGAAGGTTCTCTTCCTGAACACGGAGTCAAACATAGCTTCGGCCTTCCAATAAGAGTGGCTCAACTGTCCGGCCCACGAGAGATAGACCGGCAGCCCGAGGACCCCTTCGTCTGGGACACCCTAAGTAGCCCCCAAACTTGTCTTTGAAGTCGAGGTTTGTGTGAGAATCGTCGGCTTTGTGGACCCGTTCCTTCTTCTCATAGTGCTTGCGCCAGGTCTGCAGTTACCCTTAGTCAAACCTCCAAAGGATGTCTGGCCATGTCCGGCCATGCATTGTCCGGATTATGCCCTGGTTCCCGAATAGTATATATTACTTAGCCTCGAAGGCCAGCCGCTCGAGTGTGAACAGTGCCTTCACCTGACAACTTTTGGCGAAAGGTCACAGCCGGCCACAACCACTGACCAGTTATGAAAACTCGATTCGCGGTTCGCTGCAGTTTCTCCATTGGCATGTCCCATCAATATGGAGATCGTGCCCCGTTTTTAAGGGATATGATCAATGATTTGGGTTATCCCACGCGCGCATAACGACACGATTATATCGGGAAGGGGCGAGGTCTATGGCGCAGTAAAAGGACTCTTGGTATTACGGCGGCCCATAAAAGGGGAACCACCACCATTTTCACCGCATGCTCTCACTCCCCCTTGCCATTGCCTTCCCAATCTCCTGAGCTCCAGCGCCCAGATCTGTCCGTCCGTCCAAAGACTCCTCCGGTCATTTCCTCGATCAGCCATGGCCGGCTCGGGCTCCAAGGGCAAGTGGGAGGCCTCCAGTGTCACCGAGGACGCCATCCTGGAGCTGAAAAGCGATGGGCTACCTACCGGCCAACGTTGCTCACCGTGTTCCAAAGGAGGGCCAGGTCGTCCCCACGCCGAAGCCAGGTGAGAGGGTGGTGTTCCTCCCTCACTTCATTCGGGTGCTAGGTTTTCCTCTCCATCCCTTTGTCAGGGGGTTGATGTTTTTCTACGGGTTGGATTTCCATGATCTCGCCCCAAACTCCTTCCTGCATATCTCGGCCTTCATCATCATTTGTGACTGCGGGGGCCCACTACCCGAGGGCCCCAGGATTCCTTAGTCCGACGCCGCCCTCTTCCTTGTTCCTTGTTCAAGAGGAGTCGCTCTCCTCCCCGTCCTCTACCTGCTCACCGTCATGAGCGAAGGAGGCTCGGGTATTCCTTTTTAATAAAGTACTTATTTCCTCCTTCTTCCCCGCACCGAGCTGGCTGAAGAAAGTCACGGTTAGGGGAAACCCAAGCCTCCTTCGCTCATGACGGTGAGCAGGTAGAGGACGGGGAGGAGAGCGACTCCTCTTGAACAAGGAAGAGGGCGGCGTCGGATGATGCCAAGGAGGATCAGCCTCCTCCTGCCCCGAAAAAGCAATGCAGGGCCAAGGTGGCCCTGTCCGACGATAGCTCGGACTGCGCCGAGGAGTTCGAGGCTTCCGAAGAGGTTCCCGGAAGGAACCCCAGGGTCAAGCCCCCAGCCCAGAGGTATATATCCGAAGATATTCCAGTGTGTCCAAATTAAGTTCATTATTAACCATATGTATGCCTTCAATATCACAGCCCGCCGCGCGACCTTCCCATTGATCGAGTCTCGGAGGGGGATTCTCCGCCAGCTGAGCTAGCGAAGAGCGGGACTGCGTCGTGCACCACGCCTCCTCTGGTCATCGAAGAGACCGGGGATGTTTCTCCCGGAAGACCCCTCTCAGGCCGAACATGGGGGGTGGGGGTGATGACATTATGGTCGAGGTGAATACCTCGACCGCCGAAAACCAGGAGGGGACGACCCCTCTGGAGAAAAAAGAGGGGGATCCTGGTCAATCTGAGCTCTCCCCAAAAATGGTTTCGAAGCCACTAAGGTACCATGAGCGAATATTCCAGACGCCACCGCAGGAGGAGCCGGGGTAACTCCGCTACCCCAACCTACTTCAGAGAAGGCTCCAACTGGGTGGCCGGATGCGGTGGAGGAGGCGCTGACCAACTCCTCCATCACCGAGGAGCACCATGCCTTGATGAGCACGGTTTTGCAAAGCATTCGGTCCGTGGACAACGGGCTGAAAGAAGCTTTAAGTGGCCTCTTGACGGGCTTCAAGGTAAGCCATGTAATGCCCTTTGTCTCTTAATTTTTTACCTACATGATCATGTAGTCGTGTGTACAGTAGCCCCTGAGCCCTAGGTGAGTTTGAAAAACTCATGCGGGGGTCGAAATAGCTTGAGGGTATAGATCATAGCCATACCAAAGCCCGTGAGACTGTGGTCGGTAGAAAACGCCGACGAATGTACGGGGGCTTGATGTCACTTGAACTACGTCGGTATTTCCCCAAAGAGGAAGGGATGATGCAGCACAACTACGGTAGGTATTTCCCTCAGTTATGAAACCAAGGTATCAATCTAGTAGGAGAACCAAGTAACACTATGTAAACGGTACTTGCACACAAAGAACAAATACTTGCAACCCGACACTTATAAGGGGTTGTCAATCCTTTTTTTGGGTTACGACGCCAGAGATTGTCAAGTTGTCGGGATAAAATTTTGATAGATTGGATAAATAGATCTCGATAAAATGCAAAATAGAATATGCAAATAAAAAGTGCAACAAGGTATTTTTGAGTTTTTGGAATAATAGATCTAAAAACAAAAGCAAATAAAAATAGATCTCAAAGCAAATATGATAAAGAATAGACCCGGGGGCCGTAGATTTCACTAGTGGCTTCTCTTAAGAAATAGCACACGGTGGGTAAACAAATTACTATTGGGCAATTGATAGAACCTCAAATAATTATGACGATATCCAGGCAATGAACAATATATAGGCATCACGTCCAAGATTAGTAGACCGACTCCTGCCTTGTGACGCCCCCGATTTGACCGTACACTAATCATGCATGCAAATGTGTACGATCAAGATCAGGGACTCACGGGAAGATATCACAACACAACTCTACAACATAAATAAGTCATACAAGCATCATAATACAAGCCAGGGGCCTCGAGGGCTCGAATACAAGTGCTCGATCATAGACGAGTCAGCGGAAGCAACAATATCTGAGTACAGACATAGGTTAAACAAGTTTGCCTTAAGAAGGCTAGCACAAAAGTAGCAACGATCGAAGAGGCAAGGCCTCCTGCCTGGGACCTCCTAACTACTCCTCGAAGCCGAACTCCATGTAGAATCATCCTCGGGATCTCTAGCTCCTGGACTCCAGCATCTGGTTGCGACAATCCGGTATAGAAAGGGGAAAAGAGGGAGAAAAGCAACCGTGAGTACTCATCCAAAGTACTCGCAAGCAAGGAGCTACACTACATATGCATGGGTATATGTGTAAAGGGCCATATCAGTGGACTGAACTGCAGAATGCCAGAATAAGAGGGGGATAGCTAATCCTGTCGAAGACTACGCTTCTGGCCACCTCCATCTTGCAGCATGTAGAAGAGAGTAGATTGAAGTCCTCCAAGTAGCATCGTATAGCATAATCCTACCCGGCGATCCCCTCCTCGTCGCCCTGTTAGAGAGCGATCACCGGGTTGTATCTGGCACTTGGAAGGGTGTATTTTATTAAGTATCCGGTTCTAGTTGTCATAAGGTCAAGGTACAACTCCGGGTCGTCCTTTTACCGAGGGACACGGCTATTCGAATAGATAAACTTCCCTGCAGGGGTGCACCACATAACCCAACACGCTCGATCCCATTTGGCCGGACACACTTTTCTGGGTCATGCCCGGCCGCGGAAGATCAACACGTCGCAGCCCCACCTAGGCTCAACAGAGAGGTCAACACGCCGGTCTAAATCCTATGCGCTCAGGGGTCTGGGCCCATCGCCCATTGCACACCTGCACGTTGCGTGCGCGGCCGGAAGCAGACCTAGCGTAGTAGGCGTTCCAGTCCAATCCGGCGCGCGCCGCTCCGTCGCTGACGTCAAGAAGAGCTTCGGCTGATACCACGACGTCGGGATACCCATAACTACTCCCGCGTAGATGGTTAGTGTGTATAGACCAAATGGCCAGACTCAGATCAAATACCAAGATCTCGTTAAGCGTGTTAAGTATCCGCGAACGCCGACCAGGGCCAGGCCCACCTCTCTCCTAGGTGGTCTCAACCTGCCCTGTCGCTCCGCCATAAAGTAACAGTCGGGGTCCGTCAGGAACCCAGGCCCACCTCTACCGGGGTGGAGCCACCTGTCCTTTCAGCCCCCTCATCAGAATCACTTGCGGGCACTCCTCGAGCCGACCCGACTTTAGTCACCACATGTGTCATGTATATAATGTATATAGTATATACCCATGATCACCTCCCGAAGTGATCACGGCCCAGTAGTATAGCATGGTAGACGGACAAGAGTGTAGGGCCACTGATGGAACACTAGCATCCTATACTAAGCAGTAGTATAGCAGGTAAGGGTAACAATTGTAGCAACAATGACAGGCTATGCATCAGGATAGGATTAACGGAAAGCAGTAACATGCTACACTACTCTAATGCAAGCAGTATAGAGAAGAATAGGCGATATCTGGTGATCAAGGGGGGGCTTGCCTGGTTGCTCTGGCAAGGAGGGGTCGTCGTCGACGTAGTCGATCACAGGGGCAACATCGGTCTTGGGGTCTACCGAAAAGAAGTAACGGAGAGGGAGCACAATAAATAACAGATCAATAAAAGCATCACAAAGCGTAACATGGCAATACGCGGTGCTAGGGGTGACCTAACGCGGTAGTAAGTGATACCGGCGAAGAGGGGGAACATCCGGGAAAGTATCCCCGATGTTTGACGTTTTCGGACAGATGAACCGGAGGGGGAAAGTTGCGTGTTTGCTATGCTAGGGATGTGTGGCGGACGAACGGGTTGCGTATCCGGATTCGTCTCGTCGTTTTGAGCAACTTTCATGTATAAAACTTTTTCACCTGAGCTACGGTTGAATTTCTACTAATTTTCTAAGTTTTAAAGGTTTTCTAGAATTCTGAAATATACCTCAATTCGAAATTTAAACAGTGTATTACTTTTTATACACACATGCAGCTAGCCTATTAGAATGACACGGGGTCCAGTGGCTGAGTCAGCATACACAGTCAACTAGTCAACAGTCAATGTTTGATCTGGTCAAAGTGTGAATAGTGGTCGTGGGGCCTACTTGTCATTGACTGCTATGTTAACTAAAGTGTTAAACAGATTTATTTAGCAAGGGGACCCACATTTCATCTACACCTAGGCTAATCTAGCCACTAAATAATCCCTAAACCATCTTATCTCTAATTAACTAAGCGGCCAGAAGCAAAGCCGGTTGTGCACGTTGTGCACACACGCACGCTTATGGCCAAGCTACTGCAGCGGCCGGCGGTAGCATCAATCAGTAGCAGCAACTAGTAGTAAAAAGCGGTAGCAGCTGCAAGCAGGGCAGCGCGCCTGCCAGCAGAAGAGCAAAGCAGCGGCAGGGGCTTGTAGTAGCGCAGCAGCAGCGGTGACCGCTAGCGGCGGCGGCGGCAACGCGGGCAGTCGCGAGCAGCAGCGGGCGGACGGGTGCGCCTGGGCGTGGCCTCGGGGCAGCAAGGGCGCGGCTGAAACCAGTGGCAACAACGACGAGCAGCGGTGGGAGCATGAGCAGCACGCAGCAGCACAACAGAAGCAAGCAGCATCTCACGCACGTACACACAAGAGCTCGAGCTCCCATTCATGGCGGCCGAGCGTAAGGGCGGCCTCAACGGCGACAGATCGAGGCAAGGAAAGGGAGGATCCGGTGGAGAAGCTCACCGCGGAGCCGTAGGCGTGCTCGGGGAGGTCGGGGACGGACCGGGGCGGCGGCAATCGACGGCGGACGACGACGATGTACGCGGTGGAAACGAGGTCGATGGCGAGCGTACAGGGCGGCCCTGCTCGATTTGAGGCCCGGGATGGACGAAGTCGATTGTGGCGGTCCTCCTGAACCCGTCGGTGTGGCGGACGATGGCCGGTGGCCGCGGTGATTCGCAGCGGCGTGCTCCGGTGTGTCATGGTTAGTTTGGCCAGAGTGTGTGTGTGTGTGAGAGAGAAAGGACGTGGGGCGCGAGGGGGAAAGGGAGGGAGGAGCTAGGGTTCGCCGAGGGGAAGGGGGCGAGGCTATATAGGACGGGGGGGGGGGGCGGCGGATGCCCGCCATGGCGGCAGGGGCGCGCCATGGCCGGGCGATGAGCGGCACGACCCCCCTGCCTCCCTGTAGCAAGGGAAGGAGGCAAAGTGGGGGTGGGCCGGCTGGGCTGCCCACTTGCCCGATGGGTCAGAAGCCCAGGGGGTTTTCTCCCCTTTTTATTTTTATTCTTTTCCAGTTTCTTTTATTTATTTTTCTTTTCTGTTTTATTTTATTACTAGTAGATTTTAGTTTTATAAAAATATGAGACCAACACTTAAATTAGTGTTTTAAATTACCCCTCCACCACAAGAAGTTTCACACTTTAATAAAATAGGTTTATATTTGTTTGCTATTTAAAAGCATGTAATAAATATTTTTAGCCCCTGTTTTAATTAGTTAAAGGCATTAAACCACTTTGCAAAGATGTTGGTTCACAACCATAATTAGTTATGTAATTTTCCACACTTTGAACATTTTACTATGCATGTTTGACAAATTTGAATTTTTGACTTTAAAGTTGAATTTGAATACGAACAGTGATTTGGATCAAGTGAGGATTGGCAACGGTAATGTGATGACGTGGCACCATTAATAGAGGTTTACTGTAGCTTAATTATCCGGGCGTCACAATTCTCCTCCACTACAAGGAATCTCGTCCCGAGATTTAAGAGGTAGAGAAGGGGGGAAGGTCTAGTTACGGAATTCTAACGGATCTTCTCGGCCTTGGTTGCTCTTCTCGAAGAGGTCGATCCATTACATTGACGTCTGCATTTCTCTGCTTCAGGTCATCATGGTGAAGTCGTCCTTTTCTTTGGGAACTCCAACGTACTTACGAATCGGTAAGGGGCAGCTCGGCTACGGCAAAATGATTATGAGGGAAACAATCTAGGGTTAACCCATGAATGATCATAAGAGTATCTCTCGAGTTGAACATATAAAATACATTGAGAGTAAGGTACGAAGGTACAATAAGAGGTTGCAAGCGGATAGATAGTTGCTCGAAGTCTGAACCAGAGTGAGAAAGGGGTTCAGAGCAGCGAGAGTAAATATTGCATCTGATACCAGAATAGAGCACTAGGAAGGTGGCCTGCGAATTAAATACGAAGCCAAGTGTGAGGAATAACCATTAGAAACAGGGTTGTATAGAAGAGTCAGGTTTCGATCCTGTGGAACTGTGGGTTATGGGCCCACCATGTGGTTTTTTTATAGGAGCAGTGACATCTTGCACGGTCATGATAGCAAGGCATGTCAGAGAGTACCCTGTCAGTTTTGTCGGCAACACGTTGGTACCGAGGGCGAGGGACGAAGAGAACCATTTTCCTGCTCGTTGAAACGAGGCGGACCAATAGGCAAAGTTCTCATCCATCGGTGGCTACCGAAATGTCATCAACAAAAGTAACATGGTCTACTGATGGAGTGGTACAACGAGGTGCTCAACTAAGCAGGGAATCATCTCTGCTCAGCTAAGTCAGATTACAAGAAAGGTTAAACAAAACAATGGAAAGGAAAATATGATTATCAGAGGAAACAGAACAATGGAAAGGAAAATGTGTTTAAACACATATTTCAAGGGTATATCCTTCCCAAGGACCATGGTTAGAAGAGAACCATTTAGGTTAGGGAAGAGGAAGTTCATGACTTTACCCAAACAACGGTGTTTGAATAATTGATAACGAAAATTTAGCATTGTGCTTCTAATGTTTTTATTGAAGATCGGAGTACCCCACACATGCTTCGAGATAGCATTGACATGGTCATTAGGTAAGATCAGGCCATGGATACACAAAGGATCCATCAGGAACAACTTATAGAATAAGTCTTACAATTTCCTCAGGGAAGAGTAGCTAACCTTGCTAAAAAGGAATCTATAACAATAGGGCCAACCAGCCAGGTGTGCTAGGCACGACGTCCCCTTACCGGGTCACATAAGACCAATGTTATAACTCTTGGAAATATGTTCCAACCATCATATCTGACCGAGATTCAGATCTGATTGGTGTTAGGATAACTCAGACTTAGGATGCCTAAGAAGAAAATGTGCGGCACAATTTGACGAGATGACATTGTAAGATTCTCGGGAAATGAACTATGGAAGCGAGTTCCGAAACAAGAGTCCATCAGTATACCAACGAGAGGATGAGGAGGTGGCTGATTGACTCAGCGACAATCCATTGAGATTTCCAAAAGATGGATTTCCACAACTATGTGACCAAGGAGATAACATTAGTTAGATCGAATGATATAATGAGGTATGCTCGAGGAAAACATACCCAATTAAACATTGGTGGAAAGCTGCACCCAAAATATGGGCTTAGGTAGCATGATCAATGCTGGAACGATGATTCGATAACCAATAGTCTAAGAATGAACTATCGACCATTAACTTACAAGCAATAAGGTTGCTAGAAGTTTTGACTTCACACATCATAGTTAAATGGCTGGTATCCCAGTTAGAGACAACACGGGGACCAAAATATGAACGGAGATGGCGAGAAGTATTACTATATCAAGAATTCTTAAGAGGTGGTGAAATTCTCACGACATTCTTGACATCAAAGATGGTAATACTCCACGGTAGAACATAACATAGGTTGGATAACAGGGAAATCAAGATACAACACAAAATATGAACAAGTTTGTGTTGGGGGGAGGCAAGAATGTTGTCGATGATAACACAATTCATCGAGGGGCAAGGATGGTATTTCTCATCCAGAATTTGATAGATATCTTGGAAGAGCTCAGAATGTTGATGATGTTCACGACACATTTGTAGCGAGAATTTATGAAGAGGTAATCGATCGGCGATGACATCAAGTCAAAGGAACGATGAAGCGAAAAGTTATTGGAACCAGGGGTACGACACAAACTCGAAATCAAGCTTGCTGTTCAAGGCGAAATGATATGACGAGGAAAATCGACGTAAGCTTGGCTCATCATCGAAAGTGGTGCTCCGGGAATAAAGACCAGGTAGCACAGTTAAAATCGGCATGATAATGATGTAGCCAATCAGGCTAGGAATGACGTGATCGGGTACAATCTCATAAGTAAAGAAGATTACTAAGAGTTGTTTAATCGCAGTGCGGACTCGATTCAGTTATCGGTGGTTTTGAGTGTTTTAAAACTCGAAGCCCGTGAAAAATTGGAATCAGTGAGAATGTAGCACTGATGAAGAACTCATAAGAAGTTATGCAGTTCCGTAATAATCTTGAGATACCAGGGGGGTAATACTCGACGACAAATCAAAGTAGAGGTTGGACTGGGGTATTACTCTGCAGAAGACAAGTGCTTAAACTTGCATGAGAAATGGTATTTAAAGGAGAACATGGTCAGAAACCACGATCATAAATGATCGAACCACGGATACAAGATGAACTTATAACAAGGGGGGTAATTATTTTTACAAGCAGCTTCCATGATAAGTTATACATCGTGTCCATGGGCATGAACGCAAGGTTCAAGGTCGACTCCCACTTCTTCAATGTATAACCTTCCATTCACTCCTCGCTTTGGTAAAGGCATTAGTGTTGAAAGTTTTACCTGGTGAAATACCAGATGAGTATGACTCGTGAAAACTTCTGAGTTCACACATATTAAGGAAGGCATAGGTTCAACCCGTCAGGGTATCATGGCAACATATACCACCAGCTTCAATAGTAAATACCACCAGCTCAAAAACAGAGCATGGTTCAAAAACAGATGATACAATTTACCAAAGGCATTATATACCCATGGAAAGGCTCACAAGGTTATTCAATATGAAGGACACTGTCGGATAAAATCCAACAAAGGAACCGATGGTCCACAAGGGATCTGATGTGAGCATCGGTACTCAACCAGAGGAAGAAGAATGCAAGGAGATCTGATTATAGAAACAACTAACTAACTCAAAGTTCAAATGCAAAAGAATTATGATTTCCAAATCAGGGGGTCAGAAGCAACGCTCTGATCAAGGATGGATAAGTTGAGTAGGCTTAGGGGTACAATCGATGGCAATTTGATAGGTCGAGATCCAGCTCACGTTTAAAATGACGTCTGAGCCGGAAGGATGAATTCTAGGATATGATTGAGGATTGCGAGCATTCGCAACAAATTGAATCAACGGACTCAAAATGATAATGACAAGAGATGCCAATAAGATTATAGACTTATGGGATTAACCATAATGCTAAGCAAGCAAGAATTTCAAGAGCAACAGGCTCCTGAAGATTTTTGGAAGATCGAATGATATTTTGAACACTATTGTGGAATACTTGAATCAAATGGGGATGAGCGGATACTCGGTAAGTGTGAGGAATTATCCGTAGGGGTATTCAGGTGACAATGAACAGCAAGGTAGTAAGCTCAAAGGATTCTCGGAACAACAGAGAGAATTCCGGGGTATCTTGTAATAACAAGATCATCTGGGAACCATTGTATGAATGGCGAGTATACGTGGTTATTCATAGGAGTTTATCGATGAAAGGGAATTGCAAAAGCGATGAACACAAGTTCTCGGGTTATCAGCGGAGAGTATCTTCAGGGTCTTCACGTGCAGCAGACGATCATCAGTAATAAGGGGCTCTCCGGGTGAAAGTGATAACGAGACCCTAATGTTAGATTTAGCAAAATTCATTTAACCCGAATAGGAGAGAGATCAAAGTCCCAGAGTAAAGGTCGAGGAGTAAAAGATCCTAGTACCACCCAATGGCGACGTGGGCCCGTAAGCCACACAGCCATGTTAGTAAAAGTTTTTGAAATGTCTAGACTCGACTTCGGCCAAGGAGTGTGGAAGGGGGATTCCTACAGGCAGTCGGCTCTGATACCAACTTGTGACGCCCCCGATATGACCGTACACTAATCATGCATGCAAATGTGTACGATCAAGATCAGGGACTCACGGGAATATATCACAACACAACTCTACAAATAAAATAGGTCATACAAGCATCATAATACAAGCCAAGGGCCTCGAGGGCTCGAATACAAGTGCTCGATCATAGACGAGTCAGCGGAAGCAACAATATCTGAGTACAGACATAGGTTAAACAAGTTTGCCTTAAGAAGGCTAGCACAAAAGTAGCAACGATCGAAGAGGCAAGGCCTCCTGCCTGGGACCTCCTAACTACTCCTCGAAGCCGAACTCCACGTAGAATCATCCTCGGGATCTCTAGCTCCTGGACTCCAGCATCTGGTTGCGACAATCCGGTATAGAAAGGGGAAAAGAGGGAGAAAAGCAACCGTGAGTACTCATCCAAAGTACTCGCAAGCAAGGAGCTACACTACATATGCATGGGTATATGTGTAAAGGGCCATATCAGTGGACTGAACTGCAGAATGCCAGAATAAGAGGGGGATAGCTAGTCCTGTCGAAGACTACGCTTCTGGCCATCTCCATCTTGCAGCATGTAGAAGAGAGTAGATTGAAGTCCTCCAAGTAGCATCGTATAGCATAATCCTACCCGGCGATCCCCTCCTCGTCGCCCTGTTAGAGAGCGATCACCGGGTTGTATCTGGCACTTGGAAGGGTGTATTTTATTAAGTATCCGGTTCTAGTTGTCATAAGGTCAAGGTACAACTCCGGGTCGTCCTTTTACCGAGGGACACGGCTATTCGAATAGATAAACTTCCCTGCAGGGGTGCACCACATAACCCAACACGCTCGATCCCATTTGGCCGGACACACTTTTCTGGGTCATGCCCGGCCGCGGAAGATCAACACGTCGCAGCCCCACCTAGGCTCAACAGAGAGGTCAACACGCCGGTCTAAATCCTATGCGCGCAGGGGTCTGGGCCCATCGCCCATTGCACACCTGCACGTTGCGTACGCGGCCGGAAGCAGACCTAGCCTAGTAGGCGTTACCAGTCCAATCCGGCGCGCGCCGCTCCGTCGCTGACGTCAAGAAGAGCTTCGGCTGATACCACGACGTCGGGATACCCATAACTACTCCCGCGTAGATGGTTAGTGCGTATAGACCAAATGGCCAGACTCAGATCAAATACCAAGATCTCGTTAAGCGTGTTAAGTATCCGCGAACGCCGACCAGGGCCAGGCCCACCTCTCTCCTAGGTGGTCTCAACCTGCCCTGTCGTTCCGCCACAAAGTAACAGTCGGGGGCCGTCAGGAACCCAGGCCCACCTCTACCGGGGTGGAGCCACCTGTCCTTTCAGCCCCCTCATCAGAATCACTTGCGGGGACTCCTCGAGCCGACCCGACTTTAGTCACCACATGTGTCATGTATATAATGTATATAGTATATACCCATGATCACCTCCCGAAGTGATCACGGCCCAGTAGTATAGCATGGTAGACGGACAAGAGTGTAGGGCCACTGATGGAACACTAGCATCCTATACTAAGCAGTAGGATAGCAGGTAAGGGTAACAATTGTAGCAACAATGACAGGCTATGCATCAGGATAGGATTAACGGAAAGCAGTAACATGCTACACTACTCTAATGCAAGCATTATAGAGAAGAATAGGCGATATCTGGTGATCAAGGGGGGGCTTGCCTGGTTGCTCTGGCAAGGAGGGGTCGTCGTCGACGTAGTCGATCACAGGGGCAACATCGGTCTTGGGGTCTACCGAAAAGAAGTAACGGTGAGGGAGCACAATAAATAACAGATCAATAAAAGCATCACAAAGCGTAACATGGCAATACGCGGTGCTAGGGGTGACCTAACGCGGTAGTAAGCGATACTGGTGAAAAGGGGGAACATCCGGGAAAGTATCCCCGGTGTTTGACGTTTTCGGACAGATGAACCGGAGGGGGAAAGTTGCGTGTTTGCTATGCTAGGGATGTGTGGCGGACGAACGGGTTGCGTATCCGGATTCGTCTCGTCATTTTGAGCAACTTTCATGTATAAAACTTTTTCACCTGAGCTACGGTTGAATTTCTACTAATTTTCCAAGTTTTAAAGGTTTTCTAGAATTCTGAAATATACCTCAATTCAAAATTTAAACAGTGTATTACTTTTTATACACACATGCAGCTAGCCTATTAGAATGACACGGGGTCCAGTGGCTGAGTCAGCATACACAGTCAACTAGTCAACAGTCAATGTTTGATCTGGTCAAAGTGTGAATAGTGGTCGTGGGGCCTACTTGTCATTGACTGCTATGTTAACTAAAGTGTTAAACAGATTTATTTAGCAAGGGGACCCACATTTCATCTACACCTAGGCTAATCTAGCCACTAAATAATCCCTAAACCATCTTATCTCCAATTAACTAAGCGGCCAGAAGCAAAGCCGGTTGTGCACGTTGTGCACACACGCACGCTTATGGCCAAGCTACTGCAGCGGCCGGCGGTAGCATCAATCAGTAGCAGCAACTAGTAGTAAAAAGCGGTAGCAGCTGCAAGCAAGGCAGCGCGCCTGCCAGCAGAAGAGCAAAGCAGCGGCAGGGGCTTGTAGTAGCGCAGCAGCAGCGGTGACCGCTAGCGGCGGCGGCGGCAACGCGGGCAGTCGCGAGCAGCAGCGGGCGGACGGGTGCGCCTGGGCGTGGCCTCGGGGCAGCGAGGGCGCGGCAGGGGATGCGGGCGTGGCTGAAACCAGTGGCAACAACGACCAGCAGCGGTGGGAGCATGAGCAGCACGCAGCAGCACAACAGAAGCAAGCAGCATCTCACGCATGTACACACAAGAGCTCGAGCTCCCATTCATGGCGGCCGAGTGTAAGGGCGGCCTCAACGGTGATAGATCGAGGCAAGGAAAGGGAGGATCTGGTGGAGAAGCTCACCACGGAGCCGTAGGCATGCTCGGGGAGGTCGGGGACGGACCGGGGCGGCGGCAATCGACGGCGGACGATGACGATGTACGCGGTGGAAACGAGGTCGATGGTGAGCGTACAGGGCGGCGCTGCTCGATTTGAGGCCCGGGATGGACGAAGTCGATTGTGGCGGTCCTCCTGAACCCGTCGGTGTGGAGGACGATGGCCGGTGGCCGCAGTGATTCGCAGCGGCGTGCTCCGGTGCGTCGTGGTTAGTTTGGCCAGAGTGTGTGTGTGTGAGAGAGAGAAAGGACGTGGGGCGCGAGGGGGAAAGGGAGGGAGGAGCTAGGGTTCGCCGAGGGGATGGGGGGCGAGGCTATATAGGACGGGGGGGGGCGATGGATGCCCGCCACCGCGGCAGGGGCGCGCCATGGCCGGGCGATGAGCGGCACGACCCCCTGCCTCCCTGTAGCAAGGGAAGGAGGCAAAGTGGGGGTGGGCCGGCTGGGCTGCCCACTTGCCCGATGGGTCAGAAGCCCAGGGGGTTTTCTCCCCTTTTTATTTTTATTCTTTTCCAGTTTCTTTTATTTATTTTTCTTTTCTGTTATATTTTATTACTAGTAGATTTTAGTTTTATAAAAATATGAGACCAATACTTAAATTAGTGTTTTAATTACCCCTCCGCCACAAGAAGTTTCACACTTTAATAAAATAGGTTTATATTTGTTTGCTATTTAAAAGCATGTAATAAATATTTTTATCCCCTGTTTTAATTAGTTAAAGGCATTAAACCACTTTGCAAAGATGTTGGTTCACAACCATAATTAGTTATGGAATTTTCCACACTTTGAACATTTTACTATGCATGTTTGACAAATTTGAATTTTTGACTTTAAAGTTGAATTTGAATACGAACAGTGATTTGGATCAAGTGAGGATTGGCAACGGTAATGTGATGACGTGGCACCATTAATAGAGGTTTACTGTAGCTTAATTATCCGGGCGTCACATGCCTGCACCTACTACTATTACTCCACACATCGACCGCTATCCAGCATGCATCTAGTGTATTAAGTTCATGGAGAAACGGAGTAATGCAATAAGAACGATGACATGATGTAGACGAGATCTATTCATGTAGGAATAACCCCCATCTTATTATCTTTAATAGCAACGATACATGTGTGTCTTGCTGCCCCTTCTGTCACTGGGAAAGAACACTGCACGATCGAACCCATCACAAAGAACCTCTTCCCATGGCAAGAAAAATCGATCGAGTTGGCCTAACTAAACCAAAGATTCAAAGAAGAAATACGAGGCTATAAATAATCATGCATATAAGAGATCAACTAAGACTCAAATAATATCCATGGATAAAAGATCTGATCATGAAGTCAAAGTTCATCGGATCCCAACAAACACACCGCAAAAAGAGTTACATCAAATAGACCTCCAAGAGACCATTGTATTGAGAATCAAAAGAGAGAGAGAGAGAGAGAGAGAGAGAGAGAGAGAGAGAGAGGAAGCCATCTAGCTACTGCCTACGGACCCGTAGGTCTACAACAAACTACTCATGCCTCATCGGAGAGGCACCAATGAGGATGATGAACCCCTCCGTGATAGTGTCTAGATTGGATCTCGTGGTTCTAGAACTTGCGGCGGCTGGAATTGTGTTTCGTCGACTCCCCTAGGGTTTCTGGAATATTTGGGTATTTATAGGGCGAAGAGGCGATGCAGGAGGCCGCCGAGGTGGGCACAACCCACTAGGACGCGCTTGGTCCCCCAGGCGCGCCCAGGTTGGTTGTGCCCCCCTCGGGGCACCCCTCTTGTACTTCTTTGGCCCATGTTGTTTCTTCTGATCCATAAAAAATCTCCAAAAAGTTTTGCTGCGTTTGGACTCTGTTTGGTACTGTTATTCTGCGAAGTAAAAAATAAGCAAAAAACAACAACTAGCACTGGGCACTATATCAATAGGTTAGTCCCAAAAAATGATATAAAGTTGCTATAAAATGATTGTAAAACATCCAAGAATGATAATATAACAACATGGAACAAGCAAAAATTATAGATATGTTGGAGACGCATCAGGGCTTCATATGTTTAAGTGTAATGTGCAGGCATCGTATTCGGCAGTGGCTGCCCGAGCCGAGGAATGGGCCGAGCTCAATCGAAAGTTCAAGAGCTCCGATGACGAGCTCGATCGGATTAACAAGTGGTTTGACGAGGCTCTAGGTAAGTCCGGACTGAACTGTTTTGATACCATTGTTTGTTAATGAAGTGTGCATGGTTAACCTTAGTGAGATACACCTAGCATTACTACAGCTGTCGCCGCGGAGGTTGAGAACCTCAAGGCCGAGTTGCGGAAGGCTCTGCAGGAAGCTGCGAAACAGAAGGTGGCGGCCGAACAACTGGTCACCGAACTGGCGATGGTGAAGACCACCAGCCAGAAGCATGAGGCCGGAGTGGCCGAGGTGCAACAAGATGTCAAGGATGCTGTCACAAAATGTGAGGACCTTGAGCAAAAAAGTAAGGATCAAGCGTCTGAGCCGACCTCGTTGAGGTCGACGATCAAAGAGGAGCGGGTGAAGGCGTGAGGCCACAAAGAAGAACTCCGCCAGGTCAAGCTGATTACGGATGGTAAGTCGTACTTACTACAAAGTGTCTTTGGCGGTAACAGGTTCTCTTTGCTCACGCGAGTATGGCGTTCCCCGGGCGCCTTTGCAGATCTCCCGAGGAGTGCAGCAGATGCGATGAGGTACTTCTCGGCCCAGGAGGGCAATACCGAGCGTAGGCTGTTTTGGGCGCAATTTCAGGCACCCGAGCACCCTTCCCTCCTCAACAACCAGCTGAAGTAGCTAATGGAGTTGCATCGGATGGCAGAGCCGGCCATGATGGACCTCTGTGTCAAGATGTGGCCCTCAAAGGCGCTGCTGAGCAGCTATTTTGGCCTGGTGCAAAAACTGTGTGAGGCCATGATACGTCTCCAACGTATCTATACTTTTTATTGTTCCATGCTATTATATTATTGGTTTTGGATGTTTTATAAGCATTAATATGCTATTTTATATAATTTTGGGGAGTAACTTATTGACCTAGAGCCTAGTGCCAGTTTATGTTTTTCCTTGTTTTTGAGTTTTACAGAAAAGGAATATCAAACGAAGTCCAAACGGAATAAAACATTTGCGATGATTTTTCTTGGACCAGAAGACACCCGTAGGACTTGAAGATGAAGTCAGAGGAGTCCCGCGGCGGCCACAAGCCTCAGGGGTGCACCCTGGAGGGTGCCCTGAGGCCTTGTGGGCCCCTCGAAGCTCCTCTAACCCTAATTCTTGGCCTATAAATTCAGAAATATTCCCAAACGACTAGAAGCGTCCACCAAAATACTTTTCCACGGCCGCAACCTTCTGTACCTGTGAGATTCCATCTTGGGGCCTTTTCTGGCACCCTGCCGGAGGGGTATTCGATCACGGAGGGCTTCTACATCAACTCTATTGCCCTTCCGATGAAGCGTGAGTAGTTTACCACAGACCTACGGGTCCATAGCTAGTAGCTAGATGGCTTCTTCTCTCTCTATGATCTTCAATACCATGTGTCTCCTCGATGTTCTTGGAGTTCAATCTGATGTAATATTCTTTTGCGATGTGTTTGTCGAGATCCGATGAATTGTGGATTTATGATCAGATTATCTATGAATATTATTTGAATCTTCTCTGAATTCTTATATGCATGATTTGATATCTTTGCATTTCTCTTCGAATTATCGGTTTGGTTTGGCCAACTAGATTGGTTCTTCTTGCAATGGGAGAGGTGCTTAGTTTTGGGTTCAATCTTGCGGTGTCCTCACCTAGTGACAAAGTAGGAGTAGCGAGGCACGTACTGTATTGTTGCCATCAAGGGTAAAAAGATGGGGTTTTCATCATATTGCTTGAGTTTATCCCTCTACATCATGCCATCTTACTTAAGGCGTTACTCCGTTCTTATGAACTTAATACTCTAGATGCATGTTGGATAGCGGTCGATGTGTGTAGTAATAGTAGTAGATGCAGGCATGAGTCGGTCTACTTGACACGGACGTGATGCCTATATTCATAATCATTTCCTTGGATATCGTCATAACTTTGCGCTTTTCTATCAATTGCTCGACAATAATTTGTTCACCCACCATATTATTTTCCTTCAAGAGAGAAGCCTCTACTGAAACCTATGGCCCCTAGGTCTATTTCCCATCATATATTTTCAGATCTATAAACCCAAAAAATAACTTGCTGCAATTTATTTGTTTTTACTTTGTTTTATGTTTTAGTAATCTTATATATATATATATATATATATATATATCTATCAGATCTCATCCTTGCGAGTGACCGTGAAGGGATTGACGACCCCTTTATCGCGTTGGGTGCAAGTGTCTGATTGTTTGTGAAGGTGCATAGATTGGAGACTTGCGTTTACCTCCTACTGGATTGATACCTTGGTTCTCAAACTGAGGGAAATAGTTATCTCTACTTTGCTGCATCACCCTTTCCTCTTCAAGGGAAAAACCAACGCAGGCTCAAGAAGTAGCAGGAAGAATTTCTGGCGCTGTTGCTGGGGAGGTTCTACCTCAAGCCTACCAAGTACCCACCATAAACTCTCATCTCTTGCATTACATTATTTGCCATTTGCCTCTCATTTTCCTCTCCCCCACTTCTAAAATGATTTTAGGAAAACACAAAAAGATTTGCCTTTTTATTCACCCTTCTTCCGTTCGTCTTTCCGTTTGCTTTTTGGTTGCTCGTTTGCTAGATCGGTTTGTTACCACCATGTCTGAATCTGGGGAGTTTATCGTTGAAAAGGATAGCAATAATCTTTAGGAAGGTTTTAATGATTTTGCCAATAATGATCCTCATGAAGAACCCACTATTATCCATATTAAAAAAACTCCATGTGGGTAGCGGTAATATTATTGGAAAAGGGGTGATTCAAGATTTCTTTACTTGTGCCGGTACGTTACCTACGCTAGGAGGATCTATTCTTAATAAAACTAATAGCCTTGCGGATGCAATAACTTTGCTTATAATTGAACTTGAAAGACAATTTTTTCATATGCATCCATGCATACAAAGGATTTTTCTAGAATTCTCCAATATTCAACATTCTTCTGTTAAGCGTGCCGCCACTATATTTCTAGCTCATGAGTTTAGATTCATTATGAAAGAAGCTAGTGCATTTTTTGCGCATTATAAAATAAATGGTGGTTGTCCCCCCATAGAGGAGATCCTTTTTAATCAAGAGGAAATAATGCGATTGCAATCTCCCAATTATGCCGCGTATAATGAAAATCTGAGAAAAAGAGTCCCTACCGAGGTTTTGGTTGATAAGATTTCTGAACTCAATGATAATTTTGCTATACAAAACAATGGATTAGGGTTTGTATTAAGAGACTGGCTTATGACGTTCCACCAAAGGAACGTTTATAATGATGAGTTGATTATAAAATACAAGGGGCCGAAGGAGGAACCAATTCCTCCCAAACTTGGTCTTAGGGATCCTTATCCTATTAAATTTAGCCCTTTTGATTATTTTGCTTACCACAAAGTAAACTGGCCGCTGAAAGAAGGGATTATGAGACGAGCATGGATGATCTCCCTTATTACTATGACAATACCTAGATCTATGTTTTATGCCTACCTAGGGGAGTTAAACAATAGCGCTTGTTGGGAGACAACCCAATTTTATTTTTATGTTTTATGTTTTTTGGTTCTGTTTTTCAATAAATACACATTATTACCTCTGTAGTAATTGTGTTTTGGTGTTTTAATTAGTGTTTGATCCAAGTAAAGCCTCTGGGATACTTTGGTGTATCGTTGATTTGATCTTGCTGAAAAACAGAAACATAATTGATCTGAGCTGCTGGAGCGTGATAAATGCTTGAATGTTTTACACAAGATTGATATATGAATTGCCTCTGTTTTCATCATTTTTCAGAATTGTTGGAGTTACATAAGTATAGGAAGTTTACATATTACTACAGACTGTTCTAGTTTTGACAAATTCTGTTTTCTATGTGTTGTTTGCTTATTTTGATGAATCTATGTGTAGTATTGGGGGGTATGAACCATGGAGAAGTTGGAATACAGTAGATATTACACCAATATAAATAAAGAATGAGTTCATAACAGTACCAAAAAGTGGTGATTTATTTTCTTATACTAACGGATCTCATGAGTTTTCTGTTGTGAAGTTTTCAAGTTTTGGGTAAAGATTAATTTAATGGACAACGGAATAAGGAGTGGCAAAAGCCTAAGCTTGGGGATGCCCAAGGCACCCCAAGGTAATATTCAAGGACAACCAAGCATCTAAGCTTGGGGATGCCATCCCGGATGGCATCCCCTCTTTCGTCTTCAATCCATCAGTAAATTTACTTGAGGCTATATTTTTATTCACCACATGATATGTGTTTTGCTTGGAGCGTCTTGTATGATATGAGTCTTTGCTTTTTAGTTTGCCACAATCATCCTTGCTATACACACCTTTTGAGAGGGACACGCATGAATCGTGATTTATTAGAATACTCTATGTGCTTCACTTATATTTTTTGAGCTAGGCAATTTGCTCTAGTGCTTCTTCAGTTATATCTTTTTAGAGCACGGTGGTGGCTTTATTTTAAAGAAATTGTTGAACTCTCATGCTTCACTTATATTATTTTGAGAGTCTCGAAACAGCATGGCAATTTGCTTGGGTTATGAATTTAGCCATAATATGACAGGCATCCAAGAGGGATATAATAAAAACTTTCATATAAAGAGCGTTGAATACTATGAGAAGTTTGATTCCTTATGATTGTTTTAAGATATAAAGATGGTGATATTGGAGTCATGCTAGTGAGTAATTGTGGATTGGTAGAAAAACTTGTGTTAAAGTTTGTGATTCCCGTAGCATGCACGTATGGTGAACCGTTATGTGATGAAGTCGGAGCATGATTTATTTATTGATTGTCTTCCTTATGAGTAGTGGTCGGGGACGAGCGATGTACTTTTCCTACCAATCTATCCCCCTAGTAGCATGCGTGTAGTACTTTGTTTCGATAGCTAATAGACTTTTGCAATAAGCATGTGAGTTCTTCATGAGTAATGTTGAGTCCATGGATTATACGAACTCTCACCCTTCCACCATTGCTAGCCTCTCTAGTACCGCGATATTTTCTCTGGTGCATTACACCCACCATATACCTTCCTCAAAACAGCCACCATACCTACCTATTATGGCATTTCCATAGCCATTCCGATATATATTGCCATGCAACTTCCACCGTTCTGTTTCTTATGACACATGCCATCATTGTCATATTGCTTTGCATGATCGTAAGATAGGTAGCATGATGTTTTCATGGCTTGTCCATTTTTTATGTCATTTCTATGCTAGATCATTGCACATCCCGGTACACCGCCGGAGGCAATCGCATAGAGTCATATTTTGTTCTAGTATCGAGTTGTAATTCTTGAGTTGTAAGTGAATAAAAGTGTGATGATCATCATTATTAGAGCATTGTCCCATGTGAGGAAAGGATGATGGAAGCTATGATTCTCTTACAGTTGGGATGAGTCTCCGGACTTTATAAAAAAATAAAAGAGGCCAAAGAAGCCCAAATAAAATATAAGTGGCCAAGAAGCCCAACCAAAAAAAGAAAAAGAAAAAAGAAAAATGAGAGAAAAGAGAGAAGGGACAATGCTACTATCCTTTTACCACACTTGTGCTTCAAAGTAGCACCATGATCTTCATGATAGAGAGTCTCCTATGTTGTCACTTTCATGTACTAGTGAGAATTTTTCATTATAGAACTTGGCTTATATATTCCAATGATGGGCTTCCTCAAATTGCCCTAGGTCTTCGTGAGCAAGCGAGTTGGATGCACACCCACTTAGTTTCTTTTTGAGCTTTCATAAACTTATAGCTCTAGTGCATCTGTTGCATGGCAATCCCTACTCACTCACATTGATATCTATTTATGGGCATCTCCATAGCCCATTAATACGCCTAGTTGATGTGAGATTTTCTCCTTATTTTTGTCTTCTCTACAACCACCATATTCTATTCCACCTATAGTGCTATATACATGGCTCACCCTCATGTATTGTGTGAAAGTTGAAAAAGTTTGAGAACATCAAAAGTATGAAACAATTGCTTGGCTTGTCATCGGGGTTGTGCAAGATTTAATACTTTGTGTGATGAAGATGGAGCATAGCTAGACTATATGATTTTGTAGGGATAACTTTCTTTGGCCATGTTATTTTGAGAAGACATGATTGCTTTATTAGTATGCTTGAAGTATTATTGTTTTTATGTCAATATTAAACTTTTGTTTTGAACCTTATGTATCTGAATATTCATGCCACAATAAAATTACATGGATAAATATGTTAGGTAGCATTCCACATCAAAAATTCTGTTTTTATCATTTACCTACTCGGGGACGAGTAGGAATTAAGCTTGGGGATGCTTGATACGTCTCCAACGTATCTATAATTTTTGATTGTTCCATGCTATTATATTATCTATTCTCGATGTTTTATATGCATTAATATGCTATTTTATATTATTTCTGGGACTAACTTATTGACCTAGAGCCTTGTGCTAGTTTTTGTTTTTTTCCTTGTTTTTGAATTTTACAGAAAAGGAATATCAAACGGAGTCCAAACGGAATAAAACTTTCGTGATGATTTTTCTTGGACCAGAAGACACCCGTAGGACTTGGAGATGAAGTCAGAAGAGTTCTGAGGCGGCCACAAGCTTTAGGGGCGCGCCTTGAGGGATTTTGGGCCCCTCAGAGCTCCTCTAACCCTAATTCTTGGCCTATAAATTCATAAATATTCCCAAATGACCAGAAGCGTCCACCAAAATACTTCTCCGCCGTCGCAACCTTCTGTACCCATGAGATCCCATCTTGGGGCCTTTTCCGGCACCCTGCCGGAGTGGGATTCGATCAGGGAGGGTTTCTACATGAACTCTATTGCCCTTTCGATGAAGCGTGAGTAGTTTACCGCGGTCCTACGGGTCCATAGCTAGTAGCTAGATGGCTTCTTCTCTCTCTATGATCTTCAATACCATGTTCTCCTCGATGTTCTTGGAGTTCTATCCGATGTAATATTCTTTTGCGGTGTGTTTGTCGAGATTCGATGAATTGTGGATTTATGATCGGATTATCTATGAATATTATTTGAATCTTCTCTAAATTCTTTTATGCATGATTTAATATCTTTGTGTTTCTCTTCGAATTATCAGTTTGGTTTGGCCAACTAGATTGGTTCTTCTTGCAATGGGAGAGGTGCTTAGTTTTGGGTTCAATCTTGTGGTGTCCTCACCTAGTGACAAAGTAGGGGTAGCGAGGCACGTATTGAATTGTTGCCATCAAGGGTAAAAAGATGGGGTTTTCATCATATTGCTTGTGTTTATCCCTCTACATCATGTTATCTTACTTAAGGCGTTACTCCGTTCTTATGAACTTAATACTCTAGATGCATGCTGGATAGAGGTCGATGTGTGGAGTAATAGTAGTAGATGCAGGCAAGAGTCGGTTTACTTGACACGGACATGATGCCTATATTCATAATCATTTCCTTGGATATCGTCATAACTTTGCGCTTTTCTATCAGTTGCTCGACAGTAATTTGTTCACCCACCTTATTATTTTCCTTCAAGAGAGAAGCCTCTAGTGAAACATATGCCCCCGAGTCTATTTTCCATCATATATTTTTAGATCTATAAACCAAAAAAAAACAAAAAATACCTTGCTGCAATTTATTTGTTTTAACTTTGTTTTACGTTTTAGTAATCTTTTATATCTATCTCGATCAGATCTCATCCTTGCAAGTGACCGTGAAGGGATTGACAACCCCTTTATCGCGTTGGGTGCAAGTGTTTGATTGTTTGTGCAGGTGCATAGATTGGTTGCGTGTACCTCCTACTGGATTGATACCTTGGTTCTCAAACTGAGGGAAATACTTATCTCTGCTTTGCTGCATCACCCTTTCCTCTTCAAGGGAAAGACCAATGCAAGCTCAAGAAGTAGCAGGCCACGTCGCGGATTGATGTTTGGAAGTGCTCCACATGCATCGATGGAGCTGGGATGGCCTTCGGTAAGACCATGGTGCACTAGCCGAAGATCAAGCCATCCGAGATGGCTACCGGACCCCCGCCACCCGGGAAGGAGCATAGGCGCACCGAGCAATATTTTCCAATCGTGATGGATGGTGCTCGGGCGATAGAGGCCCAATGCTCGAAAGATGTAATTTATGAGTGAATGTACTGCCATTTAGCTAAGCAAGTTGAAACTTTTTATGCTACATAATGCAACCATTTGGCATGTTGTTCGATGCTCTATTTGTTTTATTTTGACTCCTGTGCAGCTGTTTTAAACTAAAAGTTACCAGTCGTTGGCTTTAGCCCCCTTTTAGATACTGCAAAGGGTCTTTCTTCATAACACTTTAATCCTTAGCGGACGTCTTGGTGCCCGGAGGCGGTAGTGTGTAGGAGAAATGAGGCAATCAGACTATGCGGCTTTAATGCTTTCACTTAGCCATAGGAGCTTGACTGCGGGAGCTAGTGACTAGCCCCCGGTGTTTTTGTGATATTCGGCTCTATCGAGGTTAATACCATCACATGGTATCTGTGATAGCAACCCTTCGTATGACAAGGAATACCTGCATCAATTTTTAGTTTGACAGTTGTCATCGGATCGCCGACCAGTTCTCACTTATTATGATAGTCAGTTTTTGGCTTTCTCCACTAAGGTACTTAACCAGACGAGCTAGAAGTACAATCGAAGTGGTTCTCCCTTTACTCTCCTAGCCGAACAATGCGGAACGTAAGAGGGCAAGCACAAGAGCCAGGCAACCCAACTATTGACCAGAGACATAATTCGGAGCCGATTCATATAATGCAATATCCGAGATGCCGAGCACACAAGATAAAGATGGTGTCGGAATGATGCTTGGGGCGAGATTTATAGTTGAGCCCCCGGTTTATTAGCCGATCGCATCTAAAGCAAGCATGTATCAAATGAGTTTGTCTCGGCATGAAAAAGCAACAATAGATATGCACCTCAAACGGCTGAAGTGGGATCGTAACAATGGTCTTTATTTCCGATGAATGTGTGACATCCAACCATACAATTCAAATTGCCGAAGCAACTGTTACAGATACTTTGTAGAAAAATATAAATGATAGAAGAAAGGTTTACGCAGGGCCTCTATGAGTGGTTTGATTTCCCTACTGCGCCCTGCCGCACGTCTGCGCCTTTGCTCTGTGGGAAGGTTCCTTAGACAGGGGAAATGGATATTGGCATACCGGCCCTTGAGAGAGGGTCTTGAGAAGCTGCCGCGGTATATCAGCTTTATGGTAGTCAGGCCCTGGATGATACCTGGTAATGGTCTGAAGACATATTTGGCCATAGTTCGGTCTAGCTGAGTACTTGACCCTTCGATTGTTTGCCCCCATAGCTACTCATGGAATTTTAAGCACGAAATGGTGAACCCGAGGTACGTATTTCATGGCTGAAGAACCTCTGATGTGGTGGGCGTATCCCTATTTAGGGTGAGCACTTGAAGGCCCGAGAAGCGGGGCTATAGCTCGGGCTCGTTTCTGTACATCTAGTGCCTTGATGTGAGCCTGGGTTTTCGATGCCCCTTTGCCGGCCTGTACTCCGGCTGCCAGAGCTGCTGTGTGTTCCTTAGTTTGGAGCGAGCCCTAGGTGTTACCATTGATGGTGATGACACCCTTAGGTCCAGGCATCTTGAGCTTCATATATGTGTAGTGGGGGACGATGTTAAAATGAGCGAACGATGTACGGCCGAGAAGTGTGTGATAGCCGCTGCGGAAAGGGACGATGTTGAAGATCAAGTCTTCGCTACGGAAGTTGTCGGGCGAGCCAAAAACTACTTCCAGAGTGACGGTGCCCGGGCAGCGTGCTTCGATGCCTGAGATTACCCCTTTAAAGGTGGTGTTGCTAGGTTTGATCCTTGATGGATCGATTCCCATCTTCCTCACTGATCTGAGTAAATTAAATTGAGGTTGATGCCTCCGTCCAAAAGGACTCTGGTGAGGTGGTATCCGTCCACGATGGGGTCAAGCACAAGAGCTGCTGTTCCTTCGTGACGGATACTGGTCGGATGGTCTTCGTGGTTGTAGGGGATTGGGCAAGCCGGCCACAGGTTGTATTGCGGGGCCACCGGCTCTAAGGCGTAGACATCCCGATGTGCGTGCTTCCGCTCCTTCTTAGGTATATGCGTGACGTAGATCATGTTCACAGTTTTTACCTCGGAAGGGAATTTCTTCTGGCCTCCATTGTTCGGCCCGCGAGGTTCGTCATCGTCCTCACGGCGGGGGCCCTTGCCTTGTTCCTCGACTGTAAGCTTGCTGGCCCGTTGGTCACCCAACAGTTGCAGTTGGTGTGGTTGGCGGGCTTGTTTGAGATGCCATGGATCTGGCAGGGTCTGTCTAGGATCTTATCTAACGCAGTGGGGCCATCCCGGTTCCCTTTAGAGGGCTTCTTCCATGATCCTGATTTGGAGTTACTAAATCCGGCATTCACTGCCGTGTCATCAGCTTCACCGGCGCTTGTTCTTGTTGCATCGTGGTTTCCCGTTCCCATCCCGGACTTCTGAGGTGCCGGGTTTTTCCGGTGGTTGCTTCTACGAGCTAACCAACTATCTTCTCCCGTGCAAAAGCGGGTCATTAGAGAGGTAAGGGCCGACATTGTTTTCGGTTTATCTTGGCCGAGCTGCCGAGCAAGCCATTAATCTCGGATGCTGTGCCTGAAAGCGGATATTGCCTCAGTGTCCAGACAGTCGACGATCTGGTTTTTCTTGGTCAAGAACCGATAAAATTGTCGGGCTGACTCTTTGGGCTGTTGAACAACGTGGCTCAAGTCATCAGCATCCAGAGGTCGAACATAAGTGCCTTGAAAGTTAGCTCGGAAGGCGTCTTCAAGCTCTTCCCAGCTTCCTATGGAGTTTCCGGGGAGGCTATTCAACCAGTGCATGACCGGTACTTTGAGATTTAGTGGTAAATATTTGACGGAGTGGAGGTCGTCCCCTTGGGCCATATGAATGTGGAGGAGGAAGTCTTCAATCCACACGGTAGGATCTGTTGTCCCATCATACTGTTTGATGTTTACGGGTTTAAACCCTTCGGTGAACTGGTGCTCCATCACCTCATCTGTGAAACACATTGGGTGTGCGGTGCCCCTGCCCCAGGCCACGTCGTGCCGAAGATCGGTTGTCATCCGAGCACGACACTAATCCCGAGCTCTCTCATTTCTGTCATGCCAAGCTTGGTATCCGTCACGTCCAGTGGGAGTGTGCCCTCTAGATCCGTAGATGGATCTTGTTTGGCCTGCTCTGGCGGTTAGGTTGTGTGCTACTTCTTGAGCTTGCATTGATATTTCCCCTGAAGAGGAAAGGGTGATGCAGCAAAGTAGAGATAAGTATTTCTCTCAGTTCAGAACCAAGGTATCAATCCAGTAGGAGGCACAAGCAAGTCCCCAATATATGCACCTGCACAAACTAACAAACAGTTGCACACAACGCGAAAAAAGGAGTTGTCAATCCCTTCACGGTCACTTGCAAGAGTGAGATCTAATGGAAATAGATATAAAAGATAAGTAGAAGGTAAAATAAAGTAAACACAAATAAACTGCAACATGGTATTTTTGGGTTTTTGATTTTATAGATCTGAAAATATATGACGGAAAATAGATTCGGGGGCCATAGGTTTCACTAGAGGCTTCTCTCTTGAAGAAACCATACGGTGGGTAGACAAATTACTGTTGAGCAATTGATAGAAAAGCGCAAAGTTACGACAATATATAAGGCAATGATCATGAATATAGGCATCACGTCCGTGATAAGTAGACCGACTCCGGCCTACATCTACTACTATTACTCCACGCATCGACCGACTCCTTCCTGCATCTAGAGTATTAAGTTCATAAGAACAGAGTAACGCCTTAAGCAAGATGACATGATGTAGAGGGACAAACTCAAGCAATATGATATAAACCCCATCTTTTTATCCTTAATGGCAACAATACAATATGTGCCTCACTACCCCTACTGTCACTGGGTGAGGACACCGCAAGATTGAACCCATCACAAAGCACCTCTCCCATTGCAAGAAAAACCAATCTAGTAGGCCAAACCAAATCGATAGATTGATGCGGCTTGAACTACACCGGTATTTCCCCAAAGAGGAAGGGATGATGCAGCACAACTACGGCAGGTATTTCCCTCAGTGATGAGACCAATGTTATCGAACCAGCTGGAGAACCACGCAACACCACGTAAACAGCTCCTGCACACAAAGAACAAATACTTGCAACCCGACGTAAGAGATGGGTTGTCAATCCCTCACGGGTAAAAAGATAGGTAAAATTGTAGTAGATTGGATAAATAGATCTCGCGGGAACGCGAGATAAAATAAACAATACTAAATTGCAGCAAGGTATTTTTGTATTTTTGGATTAATAGATCTGAAAATAAAAGCAAATAGAAATAGATCGCGCAGGCAAATATAATAAAGAAGAGACCCGGGGCCCGTAGATTTCACTTGTGGCTTCTCTCGAGAAAAATAGCATGCGGTGGGTAAACAAATTACAGTTAGGCAATTGATAGAACTTCAAATAATCATGAAGATATCTAGGCAATGATCGTTATATAGGCATCACGTCCAAGATTAGTAGACCGACTCCTGCCTGCATCTACTACTATTACTCCACACATCGACCGCTATCCAGCATGCATCTTGTGTATTAAGTTCATGGAGAAACGGAGTAATGCAATAAGAATGATGACATGATCTAGACAAGATCTATTTGTGTAGAAATAGACCCCATCTTGTTATTCCTAATAGCAATGATACATACGTGTCGGTTCCCCTTCTGTCACTGGGATCAAGCACCGTAAGATCAAACCCATCACAAAGCACCTCTTCCCATGGCAAGAAAAATCGATCTAGTCGGCCTAACTAAACCAGAGATTCGAAGAAGAAATACCAGGCTATAACTAATCATGCATATAAGAGATCAAAAGTCCCAAATAACTTTCATGGATAAAAACATAGATCTTATCATAAACTCAAAGTTCATCGGATCCCAACAAACACACTGCAAAAAGAGTTACATCAAATAGATCTCCAAGAGACCATTGTATTGAGAATCAAAAGAGAGAGAGGAAGCCATCTAGCTACTAACTACGAACACGTAGGTCTACAATGAACTACTGACGCATCATCGGAGAGGCACCAATGAGGATGATGAACCCCTCCGTGATGGTGTCTAGATTGGATCTGTGGTTTTTGGAACTTGCGGCGGTTGGAATTGATTTTCGTCGACTCCCCCCTAGGGTTTTTGGAATATTGGGGTATTTATAGAGAAAAGAGGCGGTGCAGGAGGCCACCGAGGCTCCCCTGGTGGGTTGTGCTCCCCTTAGAGCCCCCCTCTAGTACTTCTTTGGCCCAACAGGTGTCCTCTGGTCCATAAAAAATCTCCAAAAAGTTTCGCTGCGTTTGGAGTCCGTTTGGTATTGATTTTCTACGATCTATGCACCTACACAAACTAACAAACACTTGCACACAACGCGTACAAGGGGTTGTCAATCCCTTCACGGTCACGAACAAGAGTGAGATCTAATAGAGATAGGTATAAAAGATAAATAAAAGAGAAAACTAAAATAAATATAAATAAATTGTAGCAAGGTATTTTTGGGGTTATTGGAATATAGATATGAAAATATATGATGTAAAATAGACGCGGGGGCCATATGTTTCACTAGAGGCTTCTCTCTTGAAAGAAAACATACGGTGGGTAAACAAATTACTGTCGAGCAATTGATAGAAAAGTGCAAAGTTATGATGATATATAAGGCAATGATCATGAATATAGGCATCATGTCTGTGACAAGTAGACCGAAACGATTCTGCATCTACTACTATTACTCCACACATCGACCTTTATCCAGCATGCATCTAGAGTATTAAGTTCATAAGAATGGAGTAATCCTTTAAGAAAGATGACATGATGTAGAGGGATAAACTCAAGGAATATGATGAAAACCTCGTCTTTTTATCCTTGATGGAAACAATACAATACCTGCCTCGCTACCCCTACTATGTCACTAGGTGCGGACACCACAAGATTGAACCGAAAACTAAGCACCTCTCCCACTGCAAGAAAAACCAATCTAGTTTGCCAAACCAAACCGATAGTTTGAAGAGAAATACAAAGATATCTTAATCATGCATAAAAGAGTTCAGAGAAGACTCAAATAATATTCATAGATAATCTGATCATATATCCACAATTCATCGGATCTTGACAAACACACCACAAAAGAATATTACATCAGATAGAACTCCAAGAACATCG
The DNA here is from genome assembly GCF_018294505.1 of Triticum aestivum. Lineage (NCBI taxonomy): Eukaryota > Viridiplantae > Streptophyta > Magnoliopsida > Poales > Poaceae > Triticum > Triticum aestivum. The sequence goes on along the minus strand of NC_057814.1, from coordinate 251,719,180 downwards.
AGGAGAACATTGTATTGAAGATCAAAGAGAGAGAAGAAGCCATCTAGCTACTAGCTATGGACCCATAGGTCTGTGGTAAACTACTCACGCTACATCAGAAGGGAAGCAAGGTTGATGTAGAGGCCCTCCATGATCGAATCCCCCTCCGGCAGGGTGCCAAAAAAGGCCCCGAGATGGGATCTAACGGGAAAAGAGGCTTGCGGCAGTAGAAAAATATTTTGGTGGATGCTTCTGATGTTGGGGGAATATTTTGTAATTTATAGTGCAAAGATTAGGGTTGCGGGACTCCCGAGGGGCCCACAAGCCCTCAGGGCACGCCCCCCTAGGGCGCCCCCCTGTGGCTTGTGGACTCCTCGTGAGTCTTCTGACCCCCCTCCCCAAGTCTTCTGGTCCAAGAAAAACCATCGCGAAAGTTTTATTCCATTTGGACTCCGTTTGATATTCCTTTTCTGTAAAACTCAAAAGAAGGAAAGAAACAAAAACTGGCACTGGGCTCTAGGTTAATAGGTTAGTCCGAAAATAGTATAAAATAGCTTATTAATGGATATAAAACATTCAAACAGATAATATAATAGCATGGAACAATAAAAAATTATAGATACATTGGAGACGTATCAAGCATCCCCAAGCTTAATTCCCGCTCGTCCTCGAGTAGGTAAATGACAAAAACATAATTTTTGATGTGGAATGCTACCTAAGATATTTATCCATGTAATCTTCTTTATTGTGGCATGAATATTCAGATCCATAAGATTCAAAACAAAAGTTTTGATATTGACATAAATACAATAATACTTCAAGCATACTAATAAAGTAATCATGTCTTCTCAAAATAACATGGCAAAAGAAAGTTATCCCTACAAAATCATATAGTCTGGCTATGCTCCATCTTCATCACACAAAGTATTTTATCATGCACAACCCCGATGACAAGCCAAGAAATTGTTTCATACTTTTGGTATTATCAAACTTTTTCAACTTTCACGCAATACATGAGCGTGAGCCATGGATATAGCACTATAGGTGGAATAGAATATGGTGGTTGTGGAGAAGACAAAAAGTAGGAGAAAGTCTCACATCAACTAGGCAAATTAATAGGTTATGGAGATGCCCATCAATTGATTCGATGCAAGTGGGTAGGGATTGCCATGCAATGGATGTACTAGAGCTATAAGTGTATGAAAGCTCAAAAAGAAACTAAGTGGGTGTGCATCCAACTTGCTTACTCACGAAGACCTGGGGCAATTTGCGGAAGCCCGTCATTGGAATATACAAGCCAAGTTCTATAATGAAAAATTCCGACTAGTATATGAAAGTGACAAAATAGGAGACTCTCTATAATGAAGATCATGGTGCTACTTTGAAGCACAAGTGTGGAAAAAGGATAGTAACATTGTCCCTTTTTTCTTTTTCTCACATTTTTTGTTTGGGCTTCTTTGGCCTCTTTTATTTTTTTATTTGGGCTTCTTTGGCCTCTTTTATTTTTAATAAAGTACGGAGACTCATCCCAACTTGTGAGGGAATCATAGCTTCCATCATCCTTCCCTCAGATGGGACAATGCTCTAATTATGAAGATCATCACACTTTTATTTACTTACAACTCAAGAATTACAACTCGATACTAGAACAAGATATGACTCTATATGAACGCCTCATGCATATGAGAACAACATGAAAATGATGGTGCGTGTCATAATAAAACGGAACGGTGGAAGTTGCATGGCAATATATCTCGGAATGGCTCTGGAAATGCCATAATAGGTAGGTATGGTGGCTGTTTTGAGGAAGGTATATGGTGGGTTTAATGCACCGGCGATAGTCGCGCGGTACTAGGGAGGCTAGCAATGGTGGAAGGGTGAGAGTGCGTATAATCCATGGGCTCAACATTAGTCATAAAGAACTCACATACTTATTGCAAAAATTTATTAGCCAAAGTACTACACGCATGCTCCTAGATTAGTAGGAAAAGACCATCGCTCGTCCCCGACCGCAACTCATAAGGAAGACAATCAAAGAATAAATCATGCTCCGACTTCATCACATAACGGTTCACCATACATGCATGCTACGGGAATCACAAACTTTAACACAAGTATTTCTACCAATCCACAATTACTCACTAGCATGACTCTACTATTACAATCTTTATATCTCAAAACAATATGCAAGGAATCAAACTTCTCATAGTATTCAATGCTCTTTATATGAAAGTTTTTATTATATCCCTTTTGGATGCTGATACGTCTCCATCGTATCTACTTTTCCAAACACTTTTGCCCTTGTTTTGGACTCTAACTTGCATGATTTGAATGGAACTAACCCGGACTGACGCTGTTTTCAGCAGAATTGCCATGGTGTTATTTTTGTGCAGAAATAAAAGTTCTCGGAATGACCTGAAACTTCACGGAGAATATTTTTGGAATTAATAAAAAATACTGGCAAAAGAATAAAGGCCAGGGGCCCACACCCTGTCCACGAGGGTGGGGGCGAGCCTATCCCCCTGGGCGCGCCCCTGCCTCGTGGGCCCCCTGGTGCTCCACCGACCTCAACTCCAAATCTATATATTCACGTTCGGGGAGAAAAAAATCAGAGAGAAGGATTCATCGCGTTTTACGATACGGAGCCGCCACCAAGCCCTAATCTCTCTCGGGAGGGCTGATCTGGAGTCCGTTCGGGGCTCCGGAGAGGGGAATCCGTCGCCATCGTCATCTTCAACCTTCCTCCATCACCAATTTCATGATGCTCACCGCCGTGCGTGAGTAATTCCATCGTAGGCTTGCTGGACGGTGATGGGTTGGATGAGATTTACCATGTAATCGAGTTAGTTTTGTTAGAGTTTGATCCCTAGTATCCACTATGTTCTGACATTGATGTTGCTATGAGTTTGTTATGCTTAATGCTTGTCACTAGGGCCTGAGTGCCATGATTTCAGATCCGAACCTATTATGTTTTCATGAATATATGTGAGTTCTTGATCCTATCTTGCAAGTCTATAGTCACCTATTATGTGTTATGATCCGTTAACCCCGAAGTGACAATAATCGGGACACTTACCGGTGATGACCGTAGTTTGAGGAGTTCATGTATTCACTAAGTGTTAATGCTTTGGTCCGGTACTCTATTAAAAGGAGGCCTTAATATCCCTTAGTTTCCAATAGGACCCCGCTGCCACGGGAGGGTAGGACAAAAGATGTCATGCAAGTTCTTTTCCATAAGCACGTATGACTATATTCGGAATACATGCCTACATTACATTGATGAATTGGAGCTAGTTCTGTGTCACCCTATGTTATAACTATTGCATGAGGAATCGCATCCGACATAATTCTCCATCACCGATCCAATGCCTACGAGCTTTTCACATATTGCTCTTTGCTTAGTTACTTTTCCGTTGCCACTGTTACAATTACTACAAAACTGCTACTGTTACTTTTGCCACCGTTACCGTTACTTCCATACTACTTTGCTACTAAATACTTTGCTGCAGATATTAAGTTATCCAGGTGTGGTTGAATTGACAACTCAACTGCTAATACTTGAGAATATTCTTTGGCTCCCCTTGTGTCGAATCAATAAATTTGGGTTGAATACTCTATCCTCGAAAACTGTTGCGATCCCCTATACTTGTGGGTTATCAAGACTATTTTCTGGCGCCGTTGCCGGGGAGCATAGCTCTATTCTTTGAGTCACTTGGGATTTATATCTGCTGGTCACTATGAGGAACTTGAAAGACGAAAGAACTAAGATTTTCCCTCAACTACGAGGGGAGGTAAGGAACTGCCATCTAGCTCTGCACTTGATTCACCTTCTGTTTTGAGTAAGCTTGCGACACCTAAACCTGCTTCTGCTATTAATTCTGATATGTCGCATGTTATTGATGATGCCACTTCTGCTATGCATGATACTTATGATGAAACTACTTCTATGCTTGATACTACTGTGCCACTAGGTGAATTTCTTGATGAACAACTTGCTAGGGCTAGAGAGAATGAAATTATTGAAACTGATAATATTGATGAAAGTGATGATGAAGATTCTCCCCCTAGATATGAATTGCCTGTTGTGCCTGAGGGTTATGTTATGGATGAAGAAACTGCTAGAGACTTTCTTGCTTGCAATGATAGGAATGATCTTAAGAAATTATTAGCTAAGCTGAAAGAAAAATCTTTGAATGCTAGAATGAAATATGACCCTGCTTTTGCTACTTCACCTATCTGTGTTACTGATAAGGATTATGATTTCTCTGTTGATCCTGAGATAATTACTTTGGTTGAATCTGATCCTTTTTATGGCTATGAATCTGAAACTGTTGTGGCACATCTTACTAAATTAAATGATATAGCCACCCTATTCACTAATGATGAGAAAACTCGCTACTACTATATCCTTAAATTATTTCCGTTCTCATTAAAGGGTGATGCTAAAACATGGTTTAATTCTCTTGATCCTGGTTGTGTGCGTAGTCCCCAGGATATGATTTATTACTTCTCTGCTAAATATTTCCCCGCTCATAAGAAACAAGCTGCTTTAAGGGAAATATATAATTTTGTGCAAATTGAAGAAGAGAGTCTCCCACAAGCTTGGGGGAGGCTTCTCCAATTACTTAATGCTTTGCCTGATCATCCTCTCAAGAAAAATGAAATACTTGATATCTTTTATAATGGACTAACCGATGCTTCCAGAGACCACCTGGATAGTTGTGCTGGTTGTGTTTTCAGGGAAAGAACAGTTGATCAAGCTGAATTGCTATTGAATAATATGTTGACTAATGAAAATAATTGGACACTTCCTGAACCAACTCCTAAGCCAACTCCGAAGAAAAGGGGTATTCTATTTCTCAGTCCTGAAGATATGCAAGAGGCAAAGAAATCTATGAAAGAAAAGGTATTAAAGCTGAAGATGTTAAGAATTTACCTCCTATTGAAGAAATACAAGGTCTTAGTTTGCCGCCTGTTGAAGAAATACATGGTCTTGATAACCCGACACAGGTAGTAAAGGTAAATTCTCTCTATAGATTTGATGAAGGTGATATTCCTCGTTATAAGTCTGCTAGCCAATGCTTAGATGAGTTTGATAATTTTATTGTTAAACAAGAAAACTTCAATGCTTATGTTGGTAGACAATTGAAACGTAATGCTTATATGATTGAACACTTGAGTGATTATATGTCTAGAGTTAAAGGTGAACTTAAACTCATTAGTAAACATGCTTCTATGGTTACCACTCAAGTAGAACAAGTGCTTAAAGCTCAAAATGATTTGCTCAATGAATTAAATAATAAGAAAAATGATAATGCTGTTAGAGTTATGACTAGAGGGGGTAAAATGACTCAGGAACCTTTGTATCCTGAGGGCCACCCTAAGAGAATTGAGCAGGATTCTCAGGGAACTAATGTTGATGCACCTAGTCCTTCTAAAAGAAGAAAAAGAAAAATGATAGGACTTTGCATGCTTCTAGTGAACCTGTTGTTGACACACCTGAGAATCCCAATGATATTTCTATTTCTGATGCTGAAACACAATCTGGTGATGAACATGAACCTAGTGATAATGTTAATGATGATGTTCATGTTGATGCTCAACCTAGTAATGACAATGATGTAGAAATTGAACCTGCTGTTGATCTTGATAACCCACAATCAAAGAATCAACGTTATGATAAGAGAGACTTGTTGCTAGGAAGCACGGTAAAGAAAGAGAACCATGGGTTCAGAAACCCATGCCTTTTCCTCCTAAACCATCCAAGAAAAAGGATGATGAGGATTTTGAGCGCTTTGCTGAAATGATTAGACCTATCTTCTTGCGTATGCGTTTTACTGATATGCTTAAAATGAATCCTTATGCTAAGTATATGAAAGATATTGTTACAAATAAGAGAAAGATACCGGAAGCTGAAATTTCCACCATGCTTGCTAATTATACTTTTAAGGGTGGAATACCTAAAAAACTAGGAGATCCAGGAGTACCAACTATACCATGCTCCATTAAAAGAAACTATGTTAGAACTGCTTTATCTGATCTTGGAGCCGGTGTTAGTGTTATGCCTCTCTCTTTATATCGTAGACTTGATTTGAATAAGTTGACACCTACTGAAATATCTTTGCAAATGGCTGATAAATCAACTGCTATACCTGTCGGTATTTGTGAGGATGTGCCTGTTGTGGTTGCAAACGTTACTATTTTAACGGACTTTGTTATTCTTGATATTCCCGAGGACGATAGTATGTCGATTATCCTTGGTAGACCCTTTTTGAATACTGCAGGGGCTGTTATTGATTGCAACAAAGGCAATGTCACTTTTCATGTTAATGGTAATGAGCATACGGTACACTTTCCGAGGAAACAACCTCATGTCCACAGTATCAATTCTATTGGAAAAATTCCATCGATTACTATTGGAGGTTTTGAATTTCCTCTTCCTACTGTCAAGAAGAAATATGATATTCTTATTGTTGGGGATGTGCGTATCCCCATTGAGGTAACATAGTGTTATTTGAAATTTCTCCGGTTCCATGTTATTCGGAATGAGTTTGTTAACAAGACTTGATCAACCTTGTTAGTGGATTCCTTTTGATGAGCATGAGATGGATGAAGTTAGAAAGCACAACCTTCTGTACCCTCCTTTTACTTTCTGTTATTTAGATTAAATAAAGCAATAATAGTATTTTCTGTCTGTTTTCTGAATTATCCGTGCAATAAAAAATATCCCGAAAATAAAAGTTCTCCAAATGCCCTGAAAATGAAATATGATTTTTTCTAGAATATTTGAGAATATTTGGCACTGAGAACACATCAGGGGGAGCAAGCACCTGGCCACGAGGGTCCAGGGCACGCCCACCCCCTGGGCGCGCCCCCTGCCTCGTGGGCCCCTGGTGGCCCCCTCCACTTATTCCAGCCACCACACACTCCTTCTTCCTCCCAAAAAAATCACCAACCAGCTCAAGCACGAGTTCTAGCTCATCTTGCTGCCATTTTCGATCTCCTTGCTCAAAGCTCCACTCACAAAACTGCTTTGGGGGATTTTTCTTCGGTATGTGACTCCTCCAATGGTCCAATTAGTTTTTGTTCTAGTGCTTTATTCATTGCAAATTTTTGCTGCCTAGGTGACCCTGTTCTTGAGCTTGCATGTCAAATTTATATGGTCCCAAGTAGTTCTAATGCATGATATAGTCTCTAGGCACGTGTGGGAGTAGTTGCTATCAATTTTGTTGAGTTTGGTTCACTTTTATTTTGAGTTACTAAAATTTTCAGAAATTTTTCAGAGGAAGAAATATGTTTAGGAAATTGTACCAAGGTGGTTCTTCAAGGAAGCAAGGACCCAGGCCCGCAATGCGTGAGCCGGACCATGAACTACCAGGAGAAGCTCAAGTGCGGCCTTGTGAATGGCCGTCAGAAGATTTTATGGTCCAGGCAGGAATTAAGGAGGAATTTGACGCATATGTGCGTAATGCTGAACTCGAGGGCTTCATGCTAGATAAGTGCCCTCAGTATTATCGCCTAACTGATTCCTTTGTGAGAAGGTTCAAATTTTCATCTTCACGTAATTCTCACACTGTCCTATTTGATCTTTATGGTAAATCTTACACTATGGACTTAGAAGATTTTAATACTGCTTGCAAACTTCCACAATGGGCTAGTGCTAGTGAACCTTGCAAATCTGAGTTTAAAGATTTTCTTGGTAGTATTACTGTGGGGGAATCTAGAGAGATAAAACAAGCTACCATAGGGAGCATTCATTTTCCTGCTATACATTATTTTGCTCTCTTTATAGGTAGATGCATAAATGGTAAGGATGAGTCATGTCACATGTGTGTTCCTGACCTTAGTGTTCTCAAGAGTGCTATTTTAGGAGATAAACAATATAACTTGGGGGCCATTGTTGCATGAAGGTTGCATAATAATGGTTTAAGTGGAAACTTGTTTGGTGGGATTTATGCAACCCGTGTGGCTAATTTTGTTGAGATACCCATACATGAAAATGATATGGAATTGCCTCTCGCTTATCTAGATTATGATGCTATGGTTCGCCATCAATTTATTGAGAGGAATGAACAGCCTCTCCAGTACCGACTAATGTTTGACAGGCGCCGCACTTTCCATGTTGCTCTCCCTGCTCCTACTTTCTTTGACTTTTAGGCAAAAGGGAGATATACTATAACCAGGGAGGAGGCGAACGAGTATAAGAGGAGGAAGGAGGCAGCCCGCCTCCAAGCGGCAGCTCATGAGGCAATAGCTGCTGCATCTCAGTACGACCCCAGCTACAACTTTGGATATCCGCCAGGCCAGCCGTGGCCATAGACCAACTACCAAAAGCCTAAGCTTGGGGGAGTACGTATCTCTCACCGACATTACATTCATGTTCACACACTCATGCTAGTTATCGGTGCTCATACTTTTTCATTGTACTATCCATGCTAGTTTATTCTCTTTTCTTGGTTTCTTCTTGTGTGTTTGAATAACCTTAAGAAAAAAATTGTTGCAGCTTTTAGCTAGTTTACTTTCCATGCTTGTAGTAGTAGTGATAAAAAAGAAAACCCAAAAAGATTTCTTGTTCTTCTTTTGCTTGTTGGGAGCTTTCTCGTGTAAATAGTTTTATTTCTTTTCTTTGGGGGTCGAGAGGAGAAGACCATAATGAAAATGTTGAGTGGCTCTCATAAGCATTATTGTTGATTTAACCAAGAGCCTATATTACCTTGTCTTCTCCCTTGTATTAAATGCTTGCAGATTCCAGCTTAGTCCAATGCACGTGCACTATTATTATTATCCACATCGTTTGGTCGTGCAAGTGAAAGGCAATAATGACGATATATGATGGGCTGATTGAGATGAGAGAAGCTGGTATGCACTCGACCTCTCTTGCTTTTGTAAATATGATTAGTTCATCGTTCCTGATTCAGCCTATTATGAATGAAACATGTTTGCAATGACAATTAGAGATTATAGTTGCTTATGCCATGCTTAATTTTCTAGGAGTTTATAATGGTTTACCTTGCGTGCCAACATGCTATTAAAATGGTTGTGATGTGGTATGATAGGGTGGTATCCTCCTTTGAACGATTCGAGTGACTTGACTTGGCACATGTTCACGCAGGTAGTTGAAACAAAATCAACATAGCCTCCATGATATTTATGTTCATGGTGGATTATATCCTACTCATGCTTGCACTCAATGTTTATTAATTTTAATGCATGTTCATGACTGTTGTTGCTCTCTAGTTGGTCGCTTCCCAGTCTTTTTCTAGCCTTCACTTGTACTAAGCGGGAATACTGCTTGTGCATCCACTTCCATAAACCCCAAAGTTATTCCATATGAGTCCACTATACCTTCCTATATGCGGTATCTACCTGCTGTTCCAAGTAAATTTGTATGTGCCAAACTCTAAACCTTCAAATGAAATTCTTTTTTGCATGCTCAAATAGCTCATGTATCAACTAGGGCTGTCTGTATCTTCCATGCTAGGCGGGTTATTCTCAAGAGGAGTGGACTCCGCTCCTCACTCACGAGAAAATGGCTGGTCACCGGGATGCCCAGTCCCATGCTCTAAGCAAATCAAATCGAAATAATTGCAAACAAAACTCCCCCGGGGCTGTTGCTAGTTGGAGGCACTCGTTGTTTCGAGCTAGCCATGGATTGATGCTTGTTGGTGGTGGGGGAGTATAAACTTTACCATTCTGTTTGGGAACGGCCTATAATGTGTGTAGCATGGAAGATATCAAGATCTCTCGGTTGTTGGGTTGACAATGAAAGTATGCCGCTCAAAATATTATTTATCTCTGCTTTAAAATCGAGCTCTGGCACCTCTACAAATCCCTGCTTCCCTCTGCGAAGGGCCTATCTATTTACTTTTATGTTGGGTCATCACCCTCTTATTAAAAAGCATCGGCTGGAGAGCACTGATGTCATTTGCATGCATTACTATTAGTTTATATTGGGTATGACTATGACTGGATCTCTTTTACCATGAATTACAATGTTTAGTCAGTCCTTGATCTTCAGAGGTGCTCTGCATTTATGTTTTGCGGTCTCACAAATGGCTAGCGAGATACCATCTTGTTATATCATATTATGATTGTTTTGAGAAAGTGTTGTCATCTGAGATTTATTATTATTGCTCGCTAGTTGATTATGCCATTGATATGAGTAAATATGAGACCTAAGTGTTATTGTGAATATGGTTAGTTCATAATCTTTGCTGAAAACTTGAATGCTGGCTTTACATATTTACAACAACAAGAGCAAACAGAGTTTGTAAAAGTTTTTCTTTATCACTTTTAGTTTATCAATTGAATTGCTTGAGGACAAGCAAAGGTTTAAGCTTGGGGGAGTTGATACGTCTCCATCGTATCTACTTTTCCAAACACTTTTGCCCTTGTTTTGGACTCTAACTTGCATGATTTGAATGGAACTAACCCGGACTGACGTTGTTTTCAGAAGAATTGCCATGGTGTTGTTTTTGTATAGAAATAAAAGTTCTCGGAATGACCTGAAACTTCACGGAGAATATTTTTGGAATTAATAAAAAATACTGGCAGAAGAATCAAGGCCAGGGGGCCCACACCCTGTCCACGAGGGTGGGGGGCACGCCTACCCCCCTGGGCACGCCCCTGCCTCGTGGGCCCCCTGGTGCTCCACCGACCTCAATTCCAACTCTATATATTCACGTTCGGGGAGACAAAAATTATAGAGAAGGATTCATTGTGTTTTACGATACGGAGCCCCCGCCAAGCCCTAATCTCTCTCGGGAGGGCTGATCTGGAGTCCGTTCGGGGCTCCGGAGAGGGGAATCCATCGCAATCGTCATCTTCAACCTTCCTCCATCACCAATTTCATGATGCTCACCGCCGTGCGTGAGTAATTCCATCATAGGCTTGCTGGACGGTGATGGGTTGGATGATTTACCATGTAATCGAGTTAGTCTTATTAGGGTTTGATCCCTAGTATCCATTATGTTCTGAGATTGATGTTGCTATGACTTTGCTATGCTTAATGTTTGTCACTATGGCCCGAGTGCCATGATTTCAGATCTGAACCTATTATGTTTTCATGAATATATGTGAGTTCTTGATCCTATCTTGCAAGTCTATAGTCACCTATTATGTGTTATGATCCGTTAACCCCGAAGTGACAATAATCGGGATACTTACCGGTGATGACCGTAGTTTGAGGAGTTCATGTATTCACTAAGTGTTAATGCTTTGGTCCGGTACTCTATTAAAGGGAGGCCTTAATATCCCTTAGTTTCCAATAGGACCCCGCTGCCACGGGAGGGTAGGACAAAAGATGTCATGCAAGTTCTTTTCCGTAAGCACGTATGACTATATTCGGAATACATGCCTACATTACAATTGATGAACTGGAGCTAGTTATATGTCACGCTATGTTATAACTGTTGCATGAGGAATCGCATCCGACATAATTATCCATCATTGATCCATTGCCTACGAGCTTTTCACATATTGATCTTTGCTTAGTTACTTTTCCATTGCCACTGTTACGATTGCTACAAAAACTACTACTGTTACTTTTGCCACCATTACCGTTACTTCCATACTACTTTGCTGCTAAATATTTTGCTGCAGATATTAAGTCTTTCAGGTGTGGTTGAATTGACAACTCAGCTGCTAATACTTGAGAATATTCTTTGGCTCCCCTTGTGTCGAATCAATAAATTTGGGTTGAATACTCTACCCTCAAAAACTGTTGCGATCCCCTATACTTGTGGGTTATCAGATGCCCATCATATTAGGACTAAATTCATAACCTAAGAAAATTACCATGTTGTTTAAAGACTCTCAAAATAATATAAGTGAAGCATCAGAGTTCATCAATTTCTATAAAATAAAACCGCCACCATGCTCTAAAAAGATATAAGTGAAGCACTAGAGCAAACTGCCTAGCTCAAAAGATATAAGTGAAGCACATAGAGTATTCTAATAAATTCATGATTAAAGCATGTCCCTCTAAAAAGGTGTGTACAACAAGGATGATTGTGATAAACTGACTGAAATCATACAAGACGCTCCAAGCAAAACACATATCATGTGGTGAATAAAAATATAGCCTCAAGTAAATTTACCGATGGATTGAAGACGAAAGAGGGGATGCCGTCCGGGGCATCCCCAAGCTTAGATGCTTGGTTGTCCTTGAATATTACCTTGGGGTGCCTTGGGCATCCCCAATCTTAGGCTCTTGCCACTCCTTATTCCATGGTCCACCAAATCTTTACCCAAAACTTGAAAACTTCACAACACAAAACTCAACAGAAAACTCATGAGTCCGTTAGTATAATAAAATAAATCACCACTTTAGGTACTGTTGTGAAGTCATTCTAAATTTATATTGGTGTAATATCTATTGTATTCCAACTTCTCCATGGTTCATACCCCCCGATACTACCCATAGATTCATCAAAATAAGCAAACAACACATAGAAAACGGAATCTGTCAAAAACAGAACAGTCTTTAGTAATCTGGAAATTTTGTATACTTCTGTAACTCCAAAAATTCTGAAACATTAGGACAACAGAGGCAATTCATATATCAATCTTGTGTAAAAAATTCAGGATTTTATCATGTTCCAGCAGCTCAGATCAATTCTAATATTGGGCGCAAAAGTTTCTGTTTTTTTAGCAAAATCAAATCAATGATATACCGAAATATCCCAAAGGTCTTACTTGGTTCAAACACTAATTAAAACACCAAAACACAATTACTACATAAGTAACAATGTGTATTTATTGAAAAATAGAACAAAAAAATTGGGTTGCCTCCCAACAAGCGCTATTGTTTAACGCCCCTAGCTAGGCATAAAACATAGATCTAGGTATTGTCATCTTTGGTATGCAAACCATAAGTTGCCCTCATAATAGATTCATATGGCAACTTAGTTTTAAAGTTTCCTTCTTTCATATCAATAATTGCACCAGTCGTTCTAAGGAAAGGTCTACCAAGAATAATAGGACATGTAGGATTGTAATCTATATGAAGCACAATAAAATCTACGGGCATATAATTCCTATTTGCAACAATAAGGACATCATTAATCCTTCCCATAGGTTTCTTAATAGTGGAATCGGCTAGATGAAAATTCAAAGAGCAATCATCAAATTTGTGGAAACCAAGCACATCACATAAAGTTTTCGGAATTTGGAAACACTAGCACCCAAATCACACAAAGCATTGCACTCATAATTTTTAATTTTAATCTTAATAGTAGGCTCCCACTCATCATAAAGCTTTCTAGGGATAGAAACCTCCAACTCAAGTATTTCTTCAAAAGATTTCATCATAGCATCAATGATATGTTTAGTAAAAGCTTTATTTTTATTATAATGATGTGAATTAAGCATGGATTGCAACAAGGAAATACAATCTATCAAAGAACAATTATCATAATTAAAATCCTTGAAATCCAAAAGAGTGGGTTCATCGCTACTTAAAGTTTTGACCTCTCCAATCCCACTTTTATCAATTTTTTCATTAAGATCTTTAAACTCCAAATTGTTGGGACGCCTTCTAGCTAAAGTTGACTCATATCCAGTCCCATGTTTATCAAGATTTATATTAGAAACAAATATTCAATAGGAGTCACACCAATCACTTTAAGATATTCATCGTTATTTTCGCAGAAACTAGAAGAACACGCTTTTACAAACCAATCTCTCTTAGGACGCATCCTAGCGGTTCTTTCTTTACATTCATCAGTAGAAATTTTAATAGCTTTTAGAGATTCATTAATATCAATCTTGGGTGGCATAGATCTAATCTTTAAAGAATCAAACTCAAGAGAAATTCTATCAACGCTCCTAGCCAAATCATAATCTTAAGCAATTTTTCTTCTACCATGGCATTGAAAACTTTTTGAGAATTAATGAAATCTTTAATATTGTTCTCAATATCAGAGGGTATTTATTATAATTTCCATAAGAATCGTTGTAGGGATTACCATAATTATTAGAGGAATTACTAGGAAACGACCTAGGGTTGAAATTACCTTTGTATGCGTTATTACCAAAATTGTTCCTACCAACAAAATTCACATCCATAGATTCATTATTGTTATCAATCAAAGTGGACAAAGGCATATCATTAGTATCAATAGGAGCACTCTTACTAGCATTAAATTTCATAAGTTCATCCATCTTTCCACTCAAAGTATTAATTTCTTCAATTGCATGCACTTTTTTACTAGTAGAAGATCTTTCGGTATGCCATTGAGAGTAATTAGCCATAATATTATCTAGGAGTTTAGTAGCTTCTCCTAATGTAATTTCCATAAAATTACCTCCCACAGCAGAATCTAAAAGATTTCTAGATGCAAAATTCAATCCGGCATAAAATTTTTGTATGATCATCCATAAACTTAAACCATGAGCAGGGCAATTTCTTATCATCTTTTCATCCTCTCCCAAGATTGTGCAACATGTTCATGATCAAGTTGTTTAAAATTCATTGTAGCGTTCCTAAGGGAGATGATCATAGCGGGAGGAAAATACTTGGAAATAAAAGCATCTTTACACTTATTCCATTTTTCAATACTATTTTTAGGCAAAGATGAAAACCAAGTTTTAGCATGATCTCGTAGTGAGAACAGAAATAGCTTCAATTTAACAATATCATTATCCACAACTTTTTTCTTTCGCATATCACACAACTCAAGGAATGTATTTAGATGGGATGCGACATCTTCACTAGGAAGACCGGAAAAATGATCTTTCATAACAAGATTCAACAAAACAACATTAATTTCATAAGATTGCGCACTAGTGGCAGGAGTAATCGGAGTACTAATAAAATTATTATTATTAGTGTTGGAAATGTCACACAACTTGGCATTTTCTTGAGACATCATGACAAACGAAACAATCTAGCACACAAGCAAACGAAAAATACGAACGGAAGAAGGGCGAATAAAAAAGGCAAATATTTTTGTATTTTTTCTGAAAATGTTTTAGAAGTGGGGGAGTGGAAAATGAGAGGCAAATGGCAAATAGTGTAAGTGCAAGAGATGAGAGTTTATGATGGTTACTTGGTAGGCTTGACGTAGAATCTCCCCGGCGGTGCTGCGAGAAATTCTTCCTGCTACTTCTTGAGCTTGCGTTGATTTTTCCCTTAAAGATTAAAGGGTGATACAACAAAGTGGAGATAAGTATTTCCCTCAGTTAAGAACCAAGGTATCAATCCAGTAGGAGGCACAAGCAAGTCTCCAATCTATGCACCCACACAAACTAACAAACACTTGCACACAACGCGAAAAGGGGTTGTATATCCCTTCACCATCGTGAACAAGAGTGAGATCTAATAGAGATAGGTATAAAAAGATAAATAAAAGAGCAAACTAAAGTAAATATAAATAAATTGTAGCAAGGTATTTTTGGGTTTTTTGGTTTATAGATCTGAAAATATATGATGGACAATAGACCCGGGGGCCATAGGTTTCACTAGAGGCTTCTCTCTTGAAAGAAAACATATGGTGGGTAAACAAATTACTGTCGAGCAATTGATAGAAAAGCGCAAAGTTATGACGATATCTAAGGTAATGATCATGAATATAGGCATCACGTCCGTGACAAGTAGACCAAAACGATTTTGCATCTACTACTATTACTCCACACATCGACCGCTATCCAGCATGCATCTAGAGTATTAAGTTCATAAGAATGGAGTAACGCTTTAAGAAAGATGACAAGATGTAGAGGGATAAACTCAAGCAATATGATGAAAACCACATCTTTTTATCCTTGATGGCAACAATACAATACGCGCCTCACAACCCCTACGATGTCACTGGGTGAGGACACCGCAAGATTTAACCCAAAACTAAGTACCTCTCCCATTGCAAGAAAAACCAATCTAGTTGGCCAAACCAAACCAATAGTTCTAAGAGAAATACGAAGATATCTTAATCATGCATAAAAGAGTTCAGAGAAGACTCAGATAATATTCAAAGATAATCTGATCATAAATCCAAAATTCATCGAATCTCGACAAACACACCGCAAAAGAATATTACATCGGGTAGAACTGCAAGAACATCAAGGAGAACATTGAATTGAAGATCAAAGAGAGAGAAGAAGCCATCTAGCTACTAGCTATGGACCCGTAGGTCTGTGGTAAACTACTCACGCTTCATTGGAAGGGCGGCAAGGTTGATGTTAAGGCCCTCCGTGATCGAATCCCCCTCTGGCAGGGTGCTGGAAAAGGCCCCAAGATGGGATCTCACAGGAATAGAGGCTTGCGGCGGCGGAAAAGTATTTTCGTGGACGCTTCTGCTGTTGGGGGAATATTTTGGAATTTATTGTGCAAAGATTAGGGTTGGGGGACTCCGGAATGGCCCACAAGCCCTCAGGGCGCGCCCCTATGGCTTGTGGACTCCGTTTGATATAAATCTTGGGTGGCATAGATCTAATATTAAAAGAATCAATCTCATGTGAAATTCTATCAACGTTCCTAGCCAAATCATCAATCTTAAGCAATTTTTCTTCTACCATAGCATTGAAAATCTTTTGAGAATTAATGAAATCTTTAATATTATTCTCAAGATCAATAGGTATTTTATTATAATTTCCATAAGAATTGTTGTAGGAATTACCATAATTATCAGAGGAATTACTAGGAAACGGCCTAGGGTTGAAATTACCTCTATATGCATTATTAACAAAATTGTTCCTACCAACAAAATTCACATCCATAGATTCATTATTATTCTCAATCAAAGTATACAAAGGCATATCATTAGGATCAATAGGAGTACTCTTACTAGCAATAAATTTCATAAGTTCATCCATCTTTCCACTCAAAGTACTAATTTCTTCAATCGCATGCACCTTTTTACTAGTAGAAGATCTTTTGGTATGCCATTGAGAGTAATTTGCCATAATATTATCTAGCAGTTTAGTAGCTTGTCCTAATGTGATTTCCATAAAGTACCTCCGCGGCGGAATCTAAAAGATTTCTAGATGGAAAATTCAATCTGGCATAAATTTTTTGTATGATCATCCATAAACTTAAACCATGAGTAGGGCAATTTATTATCATCAATTTCATCCTCTCCCAAGATTGTGCAACATGTTCATGATCAAGTTGATTAAAATTCATTATATCGTTCCTAAGGGAGATGATCTTAGCGGGAGGAAAATACTTGGAAATAAAAGCATCTTTGCACTTATTCCATGAATCAATACTATTGTTAGGCAAAGATAAAAACCAAGTTTTAGCACGATCTCGTAGTGAGAATGGAAATAGCTTCAATTTAACAATATCATTATCCATATCTTTTTTCTTTTGCATATCACATAATTCAACGGAAGTATTTAGATGGGATGCAACATCTTCATTAGGACAACCAGAAAATTGTTCTTTCATAATAAGATTCAACGAAGCGGCATTAATTCCATAAGATTCCACACTAGTGGCAGGAGCAATCGGAGTACTAATAAAATCATTATTATTAGTGTTGGAAAAGTCACACACGTATTTTCTTGAGACATCGTGACAAAGCAAGCAATCTAGCACATAAGCGAACGAAAAGTAAATGAAAAGATGAAAGAAAGAATGGCGAATAAAAAGGCAAAAAAAATATGTTTTTCTGAAAACATTTTAGAAGTGGGGGAGAGGAAAACGAGAGGCAAATGGAAAATAATGTAAGTGCAAGAGATGAGAGTTTATGATAGGTACTTGGTAGGCTTGATGTAGAACCTCACCGGCAACGGCGCCAGAAATTCTTCCTGCTACTTCTTGAGCTTGTGTTGCTTTCTCCCTTGAAGAGGAAGGGTGCTGCAGCAAAGTAGAGATAAGTATTTCCCTCAGTTAAGAACCAAGGTATCAATGCAGTAGGAGGCACAAGCAAGTCCCCAATATATGCGCCTGCACAAACTAACAAACACTTGCACACAACGCGAAAAAGGAGTTGTCAATCCTTCACGGTCACTTGCAAGAGTGAGATCTAATGGAGATAGATATAAAAGATAAGTAAAACACAAAATAAAGTAAATAAAAATAAATTGCAGCAAGGTATTTTTCGGTTTTTGATTTTATAGATCTGAAAATATATGATGGAAAATAGACCTGGGGGGCCATAGGTTCCAGTAGAGGCTTCTCTCTTGAAGAAAGCATACAGTGGGTAAACAAATTACTGTTGAGCAATTGATAGAGAAGCACAAAGTTATGACAATATCTAAGGCAATGGTCATGAATATACATATCATGTCCGTGACAAGTAGACCGAAACGATTCTGCATCTACTACTATTATTCCACACATCGACTGACTCCTGCGTGCATCTAGAGTATTTAGTTCATAAGAATAGAGTAACACTTTAAGTAAGATGACATGATGTAGAGGGATAAACTCAAGCAATATGATATAAACCCCATCATTTTATCCTCGATGGCAACAATTCAATATGTGCCTCGCTACCCCTTGTGTCACTGGATGAATACACCGCAAGATTGAACCCAAAACTAAGCACCTCTCCCATTGCAAGAAAAACCAATCTAGTTGGCCAAACCAAACCGATAGTTCGACAAGAAATACTATGTCAATATGTTAGTCCCAAAAAATGATATAAAGTTGCTACAAAATGATTGTAAAACATCCAAGAATGATAACATAACAGCATGGAACAATAAAAAAAGTATAGATACGTTGGAGAGATATCAGTCATCCCATGTGTCGTTTGTGTGTGTATTCACGTTGTCTTCCCTGCTCTTTCCACCTTCCCTGGATCGCTTTCACTGGCGCTGGCGCCTGGATGATTCTCTGGGGGGATCGTCGGCGTTCTCCTTGGGGGTGTCGACCACGTAGACGTCGTAGGTGGAAGTGGTAGTCCACTTTCCCATGCTGGGAGTGGTTGGGGAGGTTGCCGCATAGGCCATGACGTCGACATCCTCATCCATGTCCTTGGTTTCCTCAGAGGCGTAGTCCAGCATATCGGTTAAGTATTCAATAGTGGCTACTCAGTGGGTGGTGGGTGGGACATAAAATTCCCTGTGGCTGACCCCTAGCTAGTTCGATACGGTCATAGATCGGAGACAGGCCATCTGCAATGCTCATCTACTGGATTTGATCTAGTGTCTCGCTTAATAGCGAGAGGTCGGCTGGATTCATCTTAGGGCATCTTTCAAAGTTAACCTCTTGTATGTCAGAACAGAGGGCGCGCTCGACGGGGGTTGACCCTTGGTTCTCGGACGGTGAGGTAGGATCCAAGCTCGAAGCTAGATCTGAGGTAAAGGCCGAACCAAAGATGGGGTCAAGAAGAAGGTCCGAAGTTGAGGCTTCGGGGTTTGCGGGCTTCTCAGGTAAAGTTGAGAATCCAGTAAAGATCAGATCGCCCCGGGCGTCGGCGACGCACTCTTGGTTGTCGAACCTAATTTCTTGCTCATGGGCGAAGCTGTAGATCTAGTCAAGGTGACCGGTCGAATTGGCATGTAGAACGACACTGCCGAACGCGAAGACCTGGCTGGGGACAAAGATGTCCCCGGTGCTGATGCCATCGCTGATGGCTAAGTGAGCCAACAATCCTTCGATGATCCCACATCAGAACTCTCAAAGGAAGCACCAATGTTGGTGTCAAAACCGGCGGATCTCGGGTAGGGGGTCCCGAGCCGTTGATCTTGGATCGATGGGTAATAAGGGGCGTAGATATGGTGTTTACCGAGGTTCGGGCCCTCTCGAAGAGGTAAAACCCTATGTCCTGCTTAACTATATTGATGTGTGTAGATGATGGTTACAGAGTTGATCTACCTCGAGATAGGGTGAACTAAACCCTAGATGAGTAGGATGATGGTTCTCCCCTCTACGGACTAAACCCTTTGGTTTATGTAGACACCAGGGGTCCCTAGGTTACACATGGTCGGTTACCATCAGGGAATAAGCATGCTGACTTCATTATCTTGACTTGGAGGACACACCAAAGCTTCGGAGGTTTTGTTCCTAAACACGGAGTCACGCATAGCTTCGGCCTTCCAATAAGAGTGGCTCAACTGTCCGACCCACGAGAGATAGACCGGCAACCCGAGGACCCTTAGTCCGGGACACCCTCAGTCATCGTCATTGAGCGGGTGTCGGCCGTCTCTCCCCTAATGAGGCCTCCCACACGACATGTTGGCCGGCGTCCTCGCCCCTTGTAGGGCAGGGTCGGTTTCGATAGGCACACAAACCAGGTGCCTGTGTGGTGTCTGCAGCGCCGGCTTGCATGCGGGACTGCCTGTGAGTGCCTTTCTAGACGAGCCCTCCTACATGGTTTGGCATGGGCTAGCCCACTGTGTGGATAGGACCAGCTGGCTGGCGGCCAATGCTCGCGATGGTACGCCAGTTGTTTGTCTGGACAGCCTCGTCCCCTGCTTGGTTGGTTCATATGCGTGCCTCGGGTACGCCCGTACGCACGACTCGGGCTCTGAGTGCTGAATGGTCGCCCATGCCTTTTGCGCGGGTGTTTTCTAGGCTTCTCTATGTTAGGTTGCGTGCTTTTCTGGGCGGTCTTGTTTGCGTGATTTTCCAGACTGTCTTGTTTGCATATCGTCGGATGGTGGATTGTCGGGCTGTGCCATGACAACTTTCATGATTCGTTGTTTCCTGGGTATTCTCGTGCGTATTTGGACGTTGGGCGCTGTCGGTGCTCCTGACTAGGCTGCTTGCATCCGTCTGGGTGTGCGAGAGGCGCTTGCTCCGACTTCGGGCAAACCGGACACGGTGGGCTTGATACGTCTCCAACGTATCTATAATTTATGAAGTATTCATGGTATTTTATTATCATTCTTGGATGTTTAACAATCATTTTATAGCAACTTTATATCATTTTTTGGGTCTAACCTATTGACCTAGTGCCCAGTGCGAGTTGTTGTTTTTTGCTTGTTTTTTACATCGCAGGAAATCAATATCAAACGGAGTCCAAACACCGCGAAACTTGTTGGAGATTTTTATGGACCAGAACACCCAAGATGGGCCAGAGCAGCAGCTGGGGGGGTGCCCCGAGACCCACCAGGGCGCGCCCAGGTGGGTTGTGCCCAACTCGGTGGCCTCCCGCACCCCCTATTTACCCTATAAATTCACAAATATTCCAAAACCCTTCGGGGTCAACCTAGATCAGAAGTTCCGCCGCCGCAAGGCTCTGTAGCCACCGAAAACCAATCTAGACCCTTTCCGGCACCCTGCCGGAGGGGGCAATCATCTCCGGTGGCCATCTTGATCATATCGGCGGCCACCACGATGAGGAGGGAGTAGTCTACCCTCGGGGCTGAGGGTTTGTACCAGTAGCTATGTCTTTATTCTCTCTCTCGTGTTCTTGAGGTGTCACGATCTTCATGTATCGCGGGCTTTGTTAATATAGTCAGATCATATGGCGTTTTCCCCTCTCTATCTTGTTGTGATGAATTGAGTTTTTCCCTTTGAGATTTCATTGTTATCGGATTGAATACTTTTATGGATTTGAGAACACTTGATATATGTCTTGCAATTGAATACCCGTGGTGACAATGGGGTATCGTATTGATTCACTTGATATATGTTTTGGTACTCAACTCCTGGATTCACGAGGTGACATTGGGGTAATCTATGCATAGGGGTTGATGCACGTTCTTGTCTTTGTTTCTCCGGTAGAAATCTTGGGGCACTCTTTGAAGTTCTTTGTGTTGGATTGATTATTATGAATATGAATTTGCTTTGGTGTTATTTTAGTACGAACTCTAGGATAGATCGAATGGAAAGAATATGTAGCGACCCGACCCGAATGGATCAAGTCTCTGTGCTTAAGTGTCATCCCTGGATCGGTATGCTAACACACACAGTACTCGAGGATTTATAACAGAGGTAAATCACATGTATAAATAATGTAAATACTATTACCTCAATCCAAATAGCGGAAGTAACAACAAGGTTGTGGATTCCCATCAACACCAACGGCAAAGTTGAGTGTAGAAATCGTAACCCTAACGTATCACTTACTCGTCGTAAGATTCCTGCAACATGAGACGTTGCAGCCACAAAGGGTCAGTACATTGAATGTACTGGCAAATTCACACCATAGGATAATGATGAATAAAGGCTATCACTACATGCATATTTGGCTGGTGGAAAAGCTCTATGGTTATAATGTTTTTGCGAAAAGCCAATTTTTCCCTACTGCAAAGGAATATATTTTATTTAACTACAAAAGTTGATTGATAAATATTGAGAAGGTTCGTCCAACACAATCCCAAAATAATAATCATTAACCCAATCAAATTAATTTAAATAGAGTGTTGGGATCAACATGATAATCCAAGAACTAGATACTCAAGATGTCCATAACCGGGGACACGGCTAACCATGATTAGTTTGTACACTCTGCAGAGGTTTGCGCACTTTTCCCCACAAGACTCGATCTCCTCCGTTTGATTTCTCACACTACATGGTGTTTGAGAAACGGATGACCGAGACACAGTCTTTCAGAAACAATAACTCTTTACTCCGGGTGGACAGTTACACCTACTTTCCCCTACATATGCTAGCCCACCTCTTCAAGAGGTTATGTGACCTACTCAACTATGCTAGAGACCATAATAGCTTGTGGCTGCACACGGAAGTTTCTAGCATGAATAATCTCATGATCCCTTTGAGCCTGGGTGGCATTCCATAGGGTGATCACACGGGTCCTCCGGGATCACCTTGGGCAAGCACTAGGTTCTCCAGGTGCCCGGGCAAACCACTGGGTGCTCCAGGGCGCCCCAACCAATCCACCCAGATGTGTATTAAAGTAGCCACCTTATGTTAACCATTAAATAATAATCTCACATCTGTCATGGATACACTCAATCCCAAATCCATGTCTACGAGCATAGCATAGCAATATAAGCATAACGTAGTAACTCCCAGGGGTTGAATGCAAGTCAATAGGTTCCTACCTCATCAACTACTTCCCAACACCCACATGTTATCAAATCCTAACCATGCAATGTTTGAGGGTGAATCTAATGCATAAAAACTGGGTATGAAAGGGATGTGATCAAAGTGTGAACTTGCCTGCAATGTTGATGAAGATGATTCGCACTCAACACTCTTGATAGATCTACTCGTCACACTCCAGTCAATCTATCGTAAGCAAGCAATAGTAACCACACATAAGCAATCACTCAAAAGATCAGAAAGATCGAAGAAGACGATTCGGAAAACATCAAAACCAAGCAAATAACTCTTGCAACATAAGACAATTTCTAACAGTACCAAAATTATATGAATTTGGCCTTATCAGAAAGTTTAGGTCAAGAGCTTCGATTTGCAAAAAGAATCAACTCAAACGGAGCTACGAAACTCAAGTTACGATCAAAGGAAGATTCAATTCAAATCTATTTGAAATCATATTTTAAATTTTCAAGAGCATGTTCAAGTTGTTTTATTGGATAGATGAGATCATAACAAAGAAGTGGGCGTTGGTTTTGTCGGATTTGGATAAACGAGTAGAAAGTTGTGCTAGTTTGAGGAACAGGGACTAAGCTGTAAAGAAAGTATTTGCAGATAGGTCCCTGGCCGAAAACTCAAAAGAAAAAGAAGAAAAAAAAACTATCGAGCGAACGTTCGCTACAGAACCTTACAGAATGAAAACCGTTTGCTACAAAACCTAAACTAGCGAGCGTTCGCTAAATAACTAATCTAAAAAAATAGATCTAGGTTTTCTTAATAAAACCGAAAACGAATAAAAATAAACCGGGGCGGTTCACGGTTTATACCGGTTGGGTTGTCGTCGAAAACCGGCGGTTTTCGGCGGCGGATCGGGTCCGGCGAGATCGGGGCAGTGGCGTGCTCCGGCGTCGGCGGTCGGCGACGGCGGCGCGCGGGCAAGGCGAGCGGCGGCGCGGCTCAGGAGGAGGAGCGGCGAGCGGCGGCTGCGCGAGGCGGTGGCGCTGGCGGAGTGCGGCGATGGCGGAGCGGCGCAGCAGGCGGCGGCGATGGCGCAGGCGAGGTGCAGCGGCGGCGGCGCGAGGGGCGAGTAGGAGAGGGGGCGGCGTGGGGCTCCGGGCGGCGCTATTTATAGGCACGGGAGGCGAGGCCTGCCGTGGGCGAGGGGCAGCGACGGTGTGGCGGCGCCGGACTCCGGGAGGAGTCCCGGTCGCGCACGGGAGGAGGGAGGCGACGGCGACCTGGGCCGGCTGGGCTGGCTCGGCTGGGCCGACCCAGTACGGAAGAAGAGAGTTTTTTTATACTGACAACAAAAATACGAATAAACACAAATAAAATAAAATAAACTATAGGCATATAATATATCAAATTTTTAGAAAAAGATTTCCTACGACAGGAACATTTTTCTAGCATCAAATAAAATCCACACAAATTTAAATGAAGCAAAGAGTGCTACTGCTCTAATAAAATCCAGTAAAAATCATTTTAAAAATACCAAAATGAATTCAAATTTATTTCTCTCCAATTTTTTATTGTAGGGAATCATGTTACCCTATTTTCCATGTATTTTATTTTTGGAGAAAAATAATTTGAATAAAACCCAAAGAACTCCAAATTAAAATAATTTCCAAAAGGACTTTGAATTTGATCCTTTGAAACTCCCAACTTATATTTCATATGTTTTGAAGAAGTCATTTTTATCTTCGCTCGTGAAAATCATTGAGTTGCATAAAGTTTCAGAATTGGAAATATTCTCAAATGAAGTTCAAATATTTTCAACACCCCTTGTCATTTAAATAAATGGAAGAAGTCATGTCATCTTCTCTCCAGGGTTTTGTGGTGAAAAGAATTTGAATTCACGGAGATCATAAAAGCAAAAATGAAAGTTTGGGAAAGTCCTTTTATTCCCTCTCTTTTAACTTTCAAAAAGTTTCGAAATTCACTCAATTCACACAAGCAACCGCACCACAATCAAACAATCAATCAAATCTATCTATTTATATAACATTCCAAAATTTAGAATTTTGGGGTGTTACAAACCTACCACCCTTAAAATGAATCTCGTTCTCGAGATTCGGAGAGGCTAGCAAGAAGTAGGTTAGGTTTGGGGGTCTTCTCAAAATCCATCTGCAACGCCCCGAGACCGACGCTCCAGACGGCTTCCATGTTTTTTCGTTATTGTTGTGTGTATTTATTTATTTGTTGCATTCATCATCGCATTGCATCCGCATGTTTTCATAAAACTTGCATCCCCTCGTAGTTGCCGCGTTCCTCTTGCCTTCTTTGACCGTTCCGAGACCAACCGTGTTTTTGATTCCCTCTTTGTCCTTGTCAACCTCTCTCAGACCCCTCGCGCGTGTCCGAAACTTCCCCGAACCCGAACCCGGCTGTCGTTACCGATGGATCCGGATCATCTCCAAGTATCCCTAAGATATCATTGTTTTATTTATTGGACTCCGTAGCCTATTTATTCTCGTCCGTCAGATTTCAATCAGAAGATCCAAACTTCCCTCCTTTCCATATATATAGTCAATTCCTAGTCCATTTTGGATAACCCTAGAAATCCTCCCCCTTGTCCTCCTAGTTGCCGCCACACTCCACCTGGTCGTCTCCCACCTCGGGATCCCCTCCCGATCCAAAAATCCTCCCTCATTTTCTTCACCGGACCAACCAGCCCGCAGCTCCCTCCTCCTTCCTCGCGTCTGAGCCCGAGGAGCCCCTGCGCCGTGCTCCTCCCTTGCCTTTGCCTCTGCCGTCTCCAGCACCGCGCCGGTGATCGCCACCGCCGAAGCTGCTTCGTCCCTTCGCCATCGAGCACCAGCAGGCCGCTGTACCTCTCCTTCGTCTCCTCCTTCCTCTGGCTCTCTCATCTCTGCTACAGAACGAGTCCAGCCGCCTGGAGCTCCTCGACGCCAGCCAGATCCGACGCCCTGGAGACCCGCGTCCCCGCCAGACCTCCTTCCTCTGCGCCAAGTCCGCCCGCCATGCCCCATTTCGCCTCGGCCTCGACCGAGGAGAACAAGCAGCGCTGCTGCCTTCTTCAGCTCCGCCCGCACGCCACCTCGCCGGAGAACGCCGTCCTCGCCCGGATCCCCGCGCCCTGTCATTTCGTCCACGCCGGCGAGTTCCTCCCGCGTCATCATCTTCTCTGCATCAAGCTGCGCCGCCGCGCCAAGTCCCCTGCATCGCGCCCCCGCCTGCTGTCGTTTCGCTCGAGAACGAGCGAGCGCCCGCCTCGTCCAGCCGCCCCCATTTTCGGTCGCCATCTCCGGCGAGTGCAGACGCCAGTGAAGCCCCACAGGTCGCCGTCTCCCTCCTCCCATCTTCCTTTTCCTCCCGCGTTCTCCCGTTGCATGTCTTATCTCTGTCTCTCGCCCGTGGTCAGGATAACCCCGTCGCCAGAATGCACGGGAGCCACCTCCTGCCGTCGCCCGGATCCGGCACCCCTTCGCCCGTCCTCGCCGGATTGAGCAGCCGCCGCTCCCCTGCTACCTCCGCTACCGTTCCCGAGCTCCCCTGCTTCGTCCCCTGCCTCTCTGCTTCGGGCAAGCAAGGAGAGCGCTTGCATGACCCAGGCCGCTGGCGCACGTGCCCGCGTGGACGACAAGCACGCCTGAGGCCCAGATCTGCGCCGCTTGGGCCTCCTCCTCTCCAGCTGGGCTTGGACCATGGGTGAGCAGCCCCAGCCCTCCCCTGTGCTCCTGTTGGGCTAGCCAGATTCGGCCCGCATAGGTTTTTTTAGGTTCTGCGATTTTAACTATTTTCCCAGGATTTACTGTTTTGCAGAAAAACCCTCTTTGTCATGCATATAATAACTTAATAACCATGCATCATTTGTAAAAAACATTATATATGAAAAATGCTCAGAATTTCATCTAGTTTCATAATATGCTGCTTACATCCTTGTTTAAAATGTTTAAAATGCTGCTTGCATTTATTTTGCTAAATGCCATGCTAAAATGTTTTATTTCATAACTAATTAACCATAGCTCCGAATTTAATAAACTTTATATGTAAATGGGGTAGAAAAATGCATAGATTAACATGGTGCACTTTATTTTGCTGTTTAACAACATTAAAATTGTGTTTAGGGCAGAACAGTACCAAATCTAAAATATGCACATGAGGATTTTCCGGAATTGTTGTTTGTTGTTCCGGCCTCATTTAAACTTGCCTAAATAGTTAGTTTATTTATGCTTCACCCTTTTGCCATGTTTATCAACATTTAACTTTGTTGGGTACATAAACGAGAGAGAACTAAATAACTTGAATGTGGTGTTTCGTCAATATGCAACTCGTTGCATATTGAGCTCCACTTAATTTGTAGTATTGTTTGTGCACTTTGCCATGCCATGCCTCTTTAAACCGGACATGCATCATACTTGATTGTGCATCATGCCATGTTTCTGTGATGGTTCTTTACCATGTTGTTTGCTTCTTTCCGGTTTGCTTCTCTCTTTAGCTTCGGTTTCGTTCCGGAGTTGTGAGGATTCGTTCGACTACGTCCGTTTGTCTTCTTCATGGACTCGTTCTTCTTCCTTGCGGGATTTCAGGCAAGATGATCATACCCTCGAAATTACTTCTATCTTTGCTTGCTAGTTGTTCGCTCTATTGCCTTGCTGCGCTACCTACCACTTGCTATTTCATGCCTCCCATATTGCCATGTCAAGCCTCTAACCCACCTTTCCTAGCAAACCGTTGTTTGGCTATGTTACCGCTTCTGCTCAGCCCCTCTTATAGCGTTGCTAGTTGCAGGTGAAGATGAAGTTTGTTCCATGTTGGAACATAGATATGTTGGGATATCACAATATCTCTTATTTTAATTAATGCATCTATATACTTGGTAAAGGGTGGAAGGCTCGGCCTTATGCCCGGTGTTTTGTTCCACTCTTGCCGCCCTAGTTTCCGTCATACCGGTGTTATGTTCCTTAATTTTGCGTTCCTTACGCGGTTGGGTGATTTATGGGACCCCCTTGGCAGTTCGTCTTGAATAAAACTCCTCCAGCAAGGCCCAACCTTGGTTTTAACATTTGCCACCTAAGCCTTTTTCCCTTGGGTTCTTCAGACTCAAGGGTCATCTTTTATTTAACCCCCCGGGCCAGTGCTCCTCTGAGTGTTGGTCCAAACTAGAGAACCGTGCGGGACCATCCCTTGGCAACTTGGGTTATGTCGGTACCTGTACGCTTAGCTTATCCGGTGTGCCCTGAGAACGAGATATGTGCAGCTCCTATCGGGATTTGTCGGCACAGCGGGTGGTCTTGCTGGTCTTGTTTTACCATTGTCGAAATGTCTTGTAAACCGGGATTCCGAGACTGATCGGGTCTTCCCGGGAGAAGGAATATCCTTCGTTGACCGTGAGAGCTTATAATGGGCTAAGTTGGGACACCCCTGCAGGGTATAAACTTTTGAGAGCCGTGCCCGCGGTTATGTGGCAGATGGGAATTTGTTAATATCCGGTTGTAGAGTACTTGACACTCGACTTAATTAAAACACATCAACCGCGTGTGTAGTCGTGATGGTCTCTTTTCGGCGGAGTCCAGGAAGAGAACACGGCTTTTGGGTTATCTTTGACGTAAGTAGGAGTTCAGGATCACTTCTTGATCATTGCTAGCTTCACGACCGTTCCGTTGCTTCTCTTCTCGCTCTCATTTGCGTATGTTAGCCACCATATATGCTTAGTGCTTGCTGCAGCTCCACCTCATCACCCCATCCTTCCTATTAGCTTGAATAGTCTTGATCTCGCGGGTGTGAGATTGCTGAGTCCTCGTGACTCACAGATTCTTCCAAACAGTTGCAGGTGCTGATGATACCAGTGCAGGTGACGCAACTGAGCTCAAGTGGGAGTTCTACGAGGACCTTGGTCGTTACTATGTTTCGTTTCCTGTTGATCAGTAGTGGAGCCCAGTTGGGACGATCGGGGATCTAGCAGCTGGGTTATCTTCTTTTCTTTTGGCTTTGACCGTAGTCGGTCTATGTGTGTACTCTGTTTGATGTATGATTTATTTATGTATTGTGTGAAGTGGCAATTGTAAGCCAACTCTTTATCCCATTCTTGTTCATTACATGGGATTGTGTGAAGATGACCCTTCTTGCGACAAAACCACAATGCGGTTATGCCTCTAAGTCGTGCCTCGACACGTGGGAGATATAGCCGCATCGTGGGTGTTACACCATCGATCATCACAAGGGGTCTGGGGTGCTACCACCCTTAGAAGCATGGTTACGGTTCCATCAAAACTCATAAACTCCATCCTTATTATTGACAGTGTCGGTCTTCTCAGATTCTCGGGAAAATTCCTTCTCTAGGCTCTTCCGGTAGTGGCATAACCTTTACTGCAGTTCTTCTGTCCTTTCATCTTGGTAAGGTTATTCTGAGACTGGGTCTTCTTAGCTGATGGGTCTGGTGCCAATACTAAACAACTATTGATATCTCATGATGGCCAACAATTTATGGTTTCTCCTGCAGGAAATTGGTCTGGGTTGAACCTCACCGTACAACCTACGGTTGGCAAAAACTGCCTTGTACAAGGGAAAAAAATTGCTATACCATTCTAAGGTTTAAACAAGGTTTTGATCGTCGTCTCTCTACTATAGGTAAGTCACTCAGATTTACCATCCCATATAGCAAGGCGAATAATAAGAATAAGTCGGTATGGTGATCAATCCATCCCGCACCCAAATCATTACCATGTATATGGTTTAGCGAATCTCGCATTCTAACGCTCGGTCATCCTCACAATCATTGCAGAATTTCTCTTGTCGTCGAACCAAGTTCGGAAAATCCATTGATTCTGCAAGCCAAACAAACATCTATCGTTTCTTCACAACTCTCAGGTTTTGCGTTACTCCTATAAAATCGTCGGTGGGTAAGGTCGTAATCTCTTCCAGGGTTTTTCCTTCAGCAAGAATGTGCTTGCTTCTTGGCAGGTCCTGGGGCTTGTGGGTTATGGCCCATCTCATCACTTGTAGTCCTTGAACTTATCATCGGGCAACTGATCATTATTCCAACTTCCAACTTCCTAGTATTCTTAAATCCATCCAATTGTACTGTCTTCCTTCCTTCTATTGGCACCAAACTAGGACATGATTACTCAGACTCATCATGGAGTTTCCATTTATCCATATTTCCAATATCATACCTCCTTTATATCCAATAGTAATTCATCTCTTTATC
This sequence comes from Triticum aestivum, assembly GCF_018294505.1. Classification (NCBI taxonomy): domain Eukaryota; kingdom Viridiplantae; phylum Streptophyta; class Magnoliopsida; order Poales; family Poaceae; genus Triticum; species Triticum aestivum. The sequence continues at coordinate 251,689,133 of NC_057814.1, read as the reverse complement.
CTCGTGGGATATCCCACATATCGAGATAAAAACTTATACTTATGAAGTCCATACTCCACTTCGTGGAACATCATTATCCTTTTTAGGGTCAAGCGTCCTTACAGGGGAATATTGGCCATATCTGCATGGCACTTCTTCAACTGGGAAACGTAAAACACATCATGAACTCCTGACAGTCCTTCGGGTGACTCCAACTTGTTGGCCACTTCTCCCATACGCTCCAAAACTCGGTATGGTCCTACAAATCTCGGGGCTAACTTTCCCTTAACTCCAAATCGTTTAACTCCTCGCAGAGGGGACACACAAAGACATGCTCTATCTCCAATTTCATAGACTACCTCCTTGCGTTTTTGAGTCTGCATAACTCTTCTACCTGGAATGAGCTACCTTCAGTCTATCTCGAATCAACTTAACATTCTCTTCTGACTCCTTGATCACATTTGGTCCAAACAACTGACGGTCTCCAACTTCATCCCACATCAACAGTGTCTGGCTCCTTCTCCCATACAAAGCTTCAAAAGGGGCCATCTTCAAATTGGCTTGGTAACTGTTGTTGTATGAGAACTCCGCGTAAGGTAGATTATCATCCCTACTAGATCCATAATCTAGCGCACACGCTCTCAACATGTCCTCCAGAATCTGATTGACTCTCTCGGTCTATCCATCTGTCTACGGATGAAAGGTTGTACTAAACTCTAGCCTAGTACCCAAAGTCTGGTGCAGCTGATTCCAAATCTTTGAGGTAAACTGTGTTCCTCTATCTGATACGATGGTCCTCGGAACTCCATGCAGACATACGATCCTGGTCATATATATCTTGGCCAACTTCGCACTTGTATAGGTGGTTTTCACTGGGATAAAGTGAGCCACTTTGGTCAAGCGAATCAACTACTACCCGATAGAATCATATCCTATTCGGGTTTTGGGAAATCCGGTAATGAAATCCATGCCAAGCTTTTCCCACTTCCATTCGGGTATCAGCATAGGCTGTAGTAATCCCGCTGGCTTCTATGCTATGCTTTTACTCTCTCTGGCATACATCACCTACGACTACATACTCCGCAATATCCTTCTTCATACCAGTCCACCAGAAACACTCCTTCAAATCCAAATACATCTTGGTGTTTCCAGGGCGAATCGAGTATGGTGAGTCATGAGCCTCCTGAAGTATTTACTTCCTGATCTTTGCATTATTGGGCACATATACACGGTCCACGAACCATAAGGTGTCGTGCTCATCCTTACGAAAACCTTTGGCCTTTCCTTCGCTCATCCTCTCTTTTACCTCGGCAATCTCTTTGTCATCCTTCTGAGCTTCATGGATCTTTCCCAACAATGTAGACTGAACTTCCTTTGCTGCAACAAAACCATTGGGAACAATCTCCAGCCGAAGTTCCCTGAGATCCTCGGCTAACTCCTTTGGTAATCCCCCACTTATGAGGGTATTCATCCTGGTGTTCTTTATGGTTGTGTCCTATTCTTCCACAAAGCTTACATGTACCAGGTTTCTCCATATCATTTCCATAAGGCTTCAATTTCTGGACACAAACCGAGACTTTGGCAAAGTCAACTTAAATTCTTCCCAAGTGGTTACTCCTTGCCATCCATTGCTGGTTTGGTACATCCTCCACCTAGTAGCAGCACCTCTTTCAAAACACTGAAGAGCATGCTGGGTCATATCCTTTCCGGCTATAGGGTTATTCTCCATATGGTCTTCCATGTTCTGAATCCATTGGTCCGTCTCCAATTAACTTATCGGTCCCGGAACTGTGAGTTCATCTCCATTCATCCTCTATTGGGTGCATGGGTTTGGGGTGAGCTAAGAGAGATAGAGGGGGATACACACAACACAACCAATAGTTTTGAAAAGACAGATTTTATTTGTGGCTGTCGGGAAAAACATCAAACAAATGACAGCTCACAAACGTCGCATCTAACGTAGGTATAAAATAGGGGTTTGGTCTTCTAAGGGTCAATAAATCTTCAGAGTCGCCAAACTCTTCAAGTCTTGTTCATGTCTCCGATGGCTTCTTCCGATCATGCTTGTCCTTCTAAAATTCTTTTTCTAGATCATCTCTGTTGACGCGAAATCTCTCGTGACATCCTTTAATATTCTGTAGTTGCATTCCAAACATCTAGGTTTCAACATCCTTGGCATGAACCATGTCCTACTGTCCTTTAGTTCCCGACGAATCTCCGGTATCTCGAGGTTCTGCTCCTCCAGCTTGACTACTTTCAGCTTCTGGGTCCTGAGTTCTTCATGAACTACTTCCTTGCCAAATACGACTTCCTGAAGGTCCATCTTAAATTTTTTGATGTAATAGTCCAAATCCTGGCGATACACCAGCTAAGGTTAAAACTTCATCTTTTGCTGACAGATGCTCCATCAGCCTTCTACCATCCAATCCTTCCATGCATATGCATGCTTAACTCAGCACGGTGACAATAGCATAAGTGGGTGATAACATCATGTATAGCCGTGTTTCTTCCCTTGTCATTGCCATGAGCTATCATTCCATAGTTGATATCTCATGCCTTAGGGTTTTCTTGACAAAACTTTGAGTTTCTAACTCTCCATGTTCCAGTCTTTCTCCGACACACCTTGATCTTGGGTACTGACGACTTCCACAGTCAGACAAAATCCATAAGGGTAGCCTTTCCTAGGTCATACAAATCTTGAAATTCTTCAGAGCCTTCAAATTCTCCTAGTCTTCGGAGTATTCAACCGTTGTAGTTTTCATTATGATAATGCATGGTAAAATCCTCTTCATTCCGAGGTGGTCTTAGTTGTCCGGTATCTTGTACTTCTTGGAGTGGTCTCATCAGTCGAATCTTTCTGGTCAAAAGGGAAAAGGGGTATAGTCTCACTAAAGGGAATATTTGAATAAGCTCAAAAGAGAAGAAAGGTAAAAGATCTTTTAAAAAAAGGAAGTAATAGAGAAAATCTTTCCTATGGGTTTGCCAATTTCTAGGGGTCACGTCCTACAGTCAACATGTGCTCTGATACCATCTTGTAGCGACCCGACCCGAATGGATCAAGTCTCTGTGCTGAAGTGTCATCCCTGGATCGGTATGCTGACACACACAGTACTCGAGGATTTATAACAGAGGTAAATCACATGTATAAATAACGTAAATACTATTACCTCAATCCAAATAGCGGAAGTAACAACAAGGTTGTGGGTTCCCATCAACACCAACGACAAAGTTGAGTGTAGAAATCATAACCCTAACGTATCACTTACTCGTCGTAAGATTCCTGCAACATGAGACGTTGCAGCCACAAAGGGTCAGTACATTGAATGTACTGGCAAATTCACACCATAGGATAATGATGAATAAAGGCTATCACTACATGCATATTTGGCTGGTGGAAAAGCTCTATGGTTATAATGTTTTTTGCGAAAAGCCAATTTTTCCCTACTGCAAAGGAATATATTTTATTTAACTACAAAAGCTGATTGATAAATATTGAGAAGGTTCCTCCAACTCAGTCCCAAAATAATAATCATTAACCCAATCAAATTAATTTAAATAGAGTGTTGGGATCAACATGATAATCCAAGAACTAGATACTCAAGATGTCCATAACCGGGGACACGGCTAACCATGATTAGTTTGTACACTCTGCAGAGGTTTGCGCACTTTTCCCCACAAGACTCGATCTCCTCCGTTTGATTTCTCGCACTACATGGTGTTTGAGAAACGGATGACCGAGACACAGTCTTTCAGAAACAATAACTCTTTACTCCGGGTGGACAGTTACACCTACTTTCCCCTACATCTGCTAGCCCACCTCTTCCAGAGGTCATGTAACCTACTCAACTATGCTAGAGCCAATAATAGCTCGTGGCTGTACACGGAAGTTTCTAGCATGAATAATCTCATGATCCCTTTGAGCCTGGGTGGCATTCCATAGGGTGATCACACGGGTCCTCCGGGATCCCCTTGGGGAAGCACTGGGTTCTCCAGGTGCCCGGGCAAACCACTGGGTGCTCCAGGGTGCCCCAACCAATCCACCCAGATGTGTATTAAAGTAGCCACCTTAAGTTAACCATTAAATAATAATCTCACATTTGTCATGGATACACTCAATCCCAAATCCATGTCTACGAGCATAGCATAGCAGTATAAGCATAACGTAGTAACTCCCAGGGGTTGAATGCAAGTCAATAGGTTCCTACCTCATCAAGTACTTCCCAATACCCACATGTTATCAAATCCTAACCATGCAATGTTTGAGGGTGAATCTAATGCATAAAAACTGGGTATGAAAGGGATATGATCAAAGTGTGAACTTGCCTGCAATGTTGATGAAGATGATTCGCACTCAACACTCTTGATAGATCTACTTGTCACACTCCGGTCAATCTATCGTAAGCAAGCAATAGTAACCGCACATAAGCAATCTCAAAAGATCAGAAAGATCGAAGAAGACGATTCGGAAAACATCAAAACCAAGCAAATAACTCTTGCAACATAAAACAATTTCTAACAGTAGCAAAATTATATGAATTTGGCCTTATCAGAAAGTTTAGGTCTAGAGCTTCGATTTGCAAAAAGAATCAAGTCAAACGGAGCTAGGAAACTCAAGTTACGATCAAAGGAAGATTCAATTCAAATCTATTTGAAATCATATTCTAAATTTTCAAAATCATGTTCAAGTTGTTTTATTGGATAGAGGAGATCATAACAAAGAAGTGGGCGTTGGTTTCGTCGGATTTGGATAAACAAGTAGAAAGTTTTGCTAGTTTGAGGAACAGGGACTAAGCTGTAAAGAAAGTATTTGCAGATAGGTCCCTGGCCAAAAACTAAGAAGGAAAAGAAGAAAAAACTATCGAGCGAACGCTCGCTACAGAACCTTACAGAATGAAAACCGTTTGCTACAAAACCTAAACTAGCGAGCGTTCGCTAGATAACTAATCCTAAAAAAAGCAGATCTAGGTTTTCTTAATAAAACCGAAAACGAATAAAAATAAACCGGGGCGGTTCGTGGTTTATACCGGTTCGGTTTTCGTCGAAAACCGGCGGTTTTCGGCGGCGGATCGGGTCTGGCGAGATCGGGGCAGTGGCGTGCTCCGGCGACGGCGGCGCGCGGGCAAGGCGAGCGGCGGCGCGGGTCAGGAGGAGGAGCGGCGAGCGGCGGCTGCGCGAGGCGGTGGCACTGGCGGAGTGCAGCGACGGCGGAGCGGCGCAGCAGGAAGTGGCGGCGGCGCAGGCGAGGTACAGCGGCGGCGGCGCGAGGGGCGAGGAGGAGAGGGAGCGGCACGGGGCTCCGGGCGGCGCTATTTATAGGCGCGGGAGGCGAGGCCCGCCGTGGGCGAGGGGCAGCGACGGCGTGGCGGCGCCGGACTCTGGGAGGACTCCCGGTCGCGCACGGGAGGAGGGAGGCGGTGGCGACCTGGGCCGGCCCAGTATGGAAGAAGAGAGTTTTTTTTAACATTTTTTTTACTGACAACAAAAATACGAATAAACACAAATAAAATAAAATAAACTATAGGCATATAATATATCAAAATTTGTAGAAAATGATTTTCTACGACATGAACATTTTTCTAGCATCAAATAAAATCCACACAAATTTAAATAAAGCAAAGAGTGCTACTGCTCTAATAAAATCCAGTAAAAATCATTTTAAAAATACCAAAATGAATTCAAATTTATTTCTCTCCAATTTTCTATTGTAGGGAATCATGTTACCCTATTTTCCATGTATTTTATTTTTGGAGAAAAATAATTTGAATAAAACCCAAAGAACTCCAAATTAAAATAATTTCCAAAAGGACTTTGAATTTGATCCTTTGAAACTCCCAACTCATATTTCATATGTTTTGAAGAAGTCATTTTATCTTCGCTCGTGAAAATCATTGAGTTGCATAAAGTTTCAGAATTGGAAATGTTCTCAAATGAAGTTCAAATATTTTCAACACCCCTTGTCATTTAAATAAATGGAAGAAGTCATGTCATCTTCTCTCCAGGGTTTTGTGGTGAAAAGAATTTGAATTCACGGAGATAATAAAAGCAAAAATGAAAGTTTGGGAAAGTCCTTTTATTCCCTCTCATTTAACTTTCAAAAAGTTTCGAAATTCACTCAATTCACACAAGCAACCACACCACAATCAAACAATCAATCAAATCTATCTATTTATATAACATTCCAAAATTTAGAATTTTGGGATGTTACAGAATAGCTTTGTTTTATTTTAGTACAGACTCTTGAATAGATCGAACAGAAAGAATAGCTTTGAGGTTGTTTCGTACCCTACAAACAATTTATTCTTATGTTCTCTGCTAGATAGGAACTTTGGAGTGATTCTTCATCGCACGTTGAGGGATGGTTATATGATCCAATTATATTTGCATTGTTGAGAGATTGCACTAGCGAAAGTACGGACCCTAGGCCTTGTTTTCAAGCATTGCAATACCATTTTTGTGCCCGTTTACTATTTGCTGCCGTGCTGTTTTTGTTTATTCAGATTATAAAAATATATTTTACCATCCATATTACACTTTTATCCCCATCTCTTCACCGAACTAGTGCACCTATACAATTTGCCATTGTATTGGGTGTGTTGGGGACACAAGATATTTCTTGTATTTGGTTGCAGGGTCATTTGAGAGAGACCATCTTCATCCTACACCTCTCACGGATTGATAAACCTTAGGTCATCCACTTGAGGGAAAATTGCTACTGTCCTACAAAACTCTGCGCTTGGAGGCCCAACACGTGTCTACAAGAATAAAGTTGCATAGTAGACATCAAGCTCTTTTCTGGCGCCGTTGCCGGGGAGGTGAGTGCATGAAGGTATATCTTTAGATCTTGCAATTGAATCTTTTAGTTTCTTGTTTTATCACTTGTTTGTTTTATAAAAGAAAACTACATAAAAAATGGAATTGAGTTTGCATCATATTATTGATCATCTTTATAATATCTTTCTTGAAAATGATGGTTCAGAAAATTGTGCTCAATTGTTAGAAGAAGAGGAAGTCAATAAAATGTTTGGCACAAAATATTTGAATGATGAGCATGATTGCAATGTTGTTAGTATGAATTCTTTGAATATCCATGATGCTAATGATATGCAAAGCCATAAGCTTGGGGATGCTATATTTGATGAATATGATATTTTTAGTCCCCCAAGTTTTGATGAGAAAATTTATTATGATGATTGTATGCCTCCTATTTATGATGATTATATTGATGAAAGTGGATTTTGAGAGGTCGTGACTTTATTTAATGATGAATCCACTATTTTGGAGGAGGTTGCAATTGATTGTGACAACAAAGGTCCTAAATATGATGATTATGGTGATGACATGTATGCTATAAATAATAATGATAACCATGAAAGTTGTCATCATGATTTTAATTTTCACTCTCATGATAGTTATTTTGTCGAGTTTGCTCCCACTACTATTGATGAGAAGAAATTTGCTTATGTTGAGAGTAACAAAATTTCTATGCTTGTGGATCATGAAAAGAATGCTTTATGTGATGGTTATATGGATGAATTCATTCATGATGCCACTAAAATTTATTATGAGGGATGAACATATGCTTGTAGGTATTGCAATAATATCAAGTTTCCTTTCTATGTGTTGAAAATCTTGAAGTTATGCTTGTTTTGCCTTCCTATGCTAGTTGATTCTTGCTCCCATAAGTTCTATGCTCACAAAATCCCTATGCATAGGAAGTGGGTTAGACTTAAATGTGCTAGTCATATGCTTCATGATGCTCTCTTTGTGTTTCAATTCTTATCTTTTATGCGAGCATCATTGAAATCATCATGCCTAGCTTAAAAGGCATTAAAGAAAAGCGCTTGTTGGGAGACAACCCAACTCTTTTACCTACTTTTTTTATGTGTTAACATGATTAATCTACTTTAGTAATCATGTTTTATTGCTTTTGTTTCGATAAAGTGCCAAGTAAAGCCTTTGGGATCATGTTGGGTGATAGTTGACTTGACCCTGCTGAAAAACAGAAACTTTTACGCTCAGGAAAATAAGTCTCATTTTTAACATAAGGGTGATATTGAGTTGATTCTTTTTGCAGAAGTTTAATATACAAATTGCTCACGTGTTACTAATTGTTTCATAATTTTTGGAGTAGCAGAAGTATGGTAGTTATCCAGATCATTATAGACTGTTCTGTTTTTGACAGATTCTGTTTTCAATGCATAGTTTGCTTGTTTTCTAGTTTCTATGGCTTATATTTCTCAATAAAAATTGTGGAAATGATATGCTACATTAGGCATTGTGTGAGAACAATTATGAATCTTGTCTTTGACAGTACCAAAAGTGAAATTGTTTGCTCTTTATCATAATAACATATCTCACGAAGTTCCGTTAAGTTTTGTGTGATTGAAGTTTTCAAGTTTTGGGTGAGATGTTGATATGAGGATAATAAGGAGTGAGAAGACCCTAAGCTTGGGGATGCCCAGGGCACCCCAAGGTGATATTCAAGGAAGACCCAAGCGACTAAGCTTGGGGATGCACCGGAAGGCATCCCCTCTTTCGTCTTCAACATTACCGGTAACCTCACTTGGAGCTATGTTTTCATTCGTCACATGAAATGTGTTTTGCTTGGAGCATAAATTTATTTTGTTAGGATTTGCTTGCTGAAATTTAGAATAATGTTTTGCATCTTTTATTTCAATAAAAGTGGCATTGATAGCCTTTGCCATGCTTATCTTGCAAGTATACATGTAGCTGTCTGAAAACAGAAAGTTTATCGATGTTGCAAAAATTCCCGAGGAAAGACAGAAGGTGATAAAATGTTGAAACTTTTTGCATAATAAGGTCTGATAAATTTTCTACAGTGTGGTAGAATTTCATAATTTTTGGAGTTGAATAAGTATTGATACTCTTGCATTCTTTACAGCCTGTACTGTTTTGGCAGATTGCTATTATGTTTGCATTGTTTGCATATGTTTGCTTGTTTAATGATTCTATTTGAGGATAGAAGTACTAAATATGCAGAGGCATTTAGTATGCAATGTTGAATAATAATTTTAGTGATTTGCTACAGTATAGAATCATAAGGTTTTTGCATTGGTTTATACTAACTTATCTCACGAGTTCTTGTTGAGTTTTGTGTGGATGAAGCTTTTGAGATTTAGGAAAACCGTGATATGAGAGGAATTAAGGAGACACAAGAGCTCAAGGTTGGGGATTCCCAAGGCACCCCAAGATAATATTTCAAGAAGTCTCAAGCATCTAAGCTTGGGGATGCCCCGGTAGGCATCCCATCTTTCTTCTTCAACAATTATCGGTTAGTATCGGTTGAACCTAAGTTTTTGCTTCTTCACGTGAGTTGTGCTATCCTTGGAATGTCATTTTATTTTTGTTTTACTTGCTGTTTTAATAAAATACTTAGATCTGAAAGTTTTTAAATAAAATAGAGTCCTCAAATAGTTTCCAAGGAGGCTAAGTAAGCGGCATTCACATCTCGTCAACGAAGCCCTTTTCTATATCATTTGTTCTTGTGCTTCACTTATATCCTATGAGTAAATTGTTGAATAAATTGAATGTCATGAAGTTGATATCTTATCATGCCTAGTGGTAGCTTCACAATGGGTTTAGAAAGTGAAATCTTTTGAGGCTTGAAAATCACAATTTTGGTCATACAAGCAATTCATGAATAATTAGTATAAGGAAGAGAACTTTCACATGCAAATACACTATCTTGGAAATCTTTTGTGATTGTGAGCCCCCATCAAAATATTACATGCCAAAATTGTTGAAGTTGGACAAGGAAGACAACGTAATGATTTATGTTTGTTCATATTCACATAGAAGTTATATTGTCATAGATCCTTCAACATGTGGTGCTTGCCCCCCATCTTTGCTAGCCAAAAATTCCGCACTAAGTAGAGACACTACTTGTGCATCCAAAAACCCTTAAACCCAAATCTTATCATCAAGAGTCCACCATACCTACCTAAGGATTGAGCAAGATCCTTCAAGTAAGTTGTCATCGGTGCAATAAGGCAATAAAAATTTCTTCTAAAAGTGTTAGATCATTTAGTGTAAGAGAAAATTGAGCGTTGTACGAACTTGTGATGGCAAAGCAATAAAAGCGACGGACTGCATAATAAAGGTTGCTATCATAAGGGGCAATATAACGTGACGTTCTTTCGCACTAAGGGGTTGAGCATACAAACAAATAAGCGCATGGCAACCTCTGCTTCCCTCTGTAAGGGCCTATCTTTTAATTTTCAGTATTTATTTTTATGCAAAGAGTCAAAGTTATTCTCTCTATTCCTTTTTATTTTTCTCTTTTGGCAAGCATCATGTGGTGAGGAAAGATCTAGGCACATATGTCCAGTTGAATATGGGTAGCATGAGTTATTATTGTTGACATCACCCTTGAGGTGAATACATTGGGAGGCAAAACAATAAGCCCCTATCTTTCTATGTGTCCTGTTGAAACGTTTTGCTCATGTGTATGCGGTGAGTGTTAGCAATCATAGAAGACTATATGGTGGTTGAGTATGTGGAGCTCTTACTTAAACTCCATTGAGTAAGTTGAATTGGAATTGCTTGGTGACTAAGAACATAGGTTGTTGAGTTTCAAGAGAATTCATTGTTTGAACCTTAACATGTGAATTGGTTGCTACTATAACATGAGAAGTTTTATCAGAAAGAATTGCAGTTATGATGCTAGGAAAAGTGATTGAAATTTTCATTGATCAAACTTGTGCACTTTGCTAGCATTCACACTTCATAAATTATTTCTTTTATCATTTACCTACTCGAGGACGAGTAGGAATTAAGCCTGGGGATGCTGATATGTCTCCAACATATCTATAATTTATGAAATTTTCCAAATTTTCACATGACAGTTGTATTAGTGCATGTTAAACGTAGGAAAATTTTTGAAGGCCGTAAGAGGAAGCTATCTCCCATTCTTCATCAAACATGCATTGTTCCCTCTCGGAACCATGAACCTTCTAGCGAGTTTCTCCGGTTTGTGAGGGGTGTGTGTCCAAACATTCGTCAAACATGCCAATTTCTTTACCACATCATCTTTGTGGCATGACATTACATCAACCAAGGTTTCATGTTTTTCTGATTATTTTTTTACTTTTTGGAATTAAAATGTCATGTCACTCCATGCATACGTATGCATGTGTCCATGTAATGAGACCAATATGTTTGAAAATTCCTTCTAATTTACTACACATGGAATTAACTCACACACAAGTACACAGATATGATTTTTCAAACCATTTTGGTTAGGCGTTGCATGTAGATGTAGTTCAAAATTGAATTACGGTATTAAATGGTTAGAAAATCACTTAAATGTCTTTAAAAGGTCAAATGACCCCTAGAATTTTCCAAAATTTCACATTACAGTTGTAGTAGTCCACGTTAGACGTAGAAAAAAATTGAAGGCCGTAAGAGGAAGCTATCTCCCATTCGTCATCAAACATGCATTGTTCCCTCTCGGAACCACGAGCCTTCTAGTGAGTTGCTCCGGTTTGTGAGGGGTGTGTGTACAAACTTTCGTCAAACATGCCAATTTCTTTACCACATCATCTTGGTGGCATGATGTTACATCAACCAAGGTTTCATGTGTTTCTGATTTTTTTGGAATTAAAATGCCATGTCACTCCATGCAATGCATACGTATGCATGCATGTGTCCATGTCATGAGACAAATATGTTTGAAAATTCCTTCTAGTTTACTCCACATGGAATTAACTCGCACACCAGTACACAAATATGATTTTTCAAACCGTTTTGGTTAGGCGTTGCATGTAGATGTAGTTGAAATTTGAATTAGGTCATTAAATGGCTAGAAAATCACTTAAATGTCTTTAAAAGGTCAAATGACCCCTAGATTTTTCAAAAAATTCACATTACAGTTGTAGTAGTACACGTTAGACGTAGAAAAAAAATTGAAGGCCGCAAGAGGAAGCTATCTCCCGTTCGTCATCAAACATGCATTGTTCCCTCTTGGAACCACGAGCCTTCTAGTGAGCTGCTCTGGTTTGTGAGGGGTGTGTGTCCAAACTTTTGTCAAACATGCCAATTTTTTTACCACATCATCTTGGTGGCATGACATTACATCAACCAAGGTTTCATGTGTTTCTGATTTGTTTTTTTTTGGAATTAAAATGCCATGTCACTCCATGCTTAATTGTGTCATAGCCGTTAGACCAATATGTTTGAAAATTCCTTCCAATTTACTGCACATGGAATTAAATCGCACACAAGTACACGAAATATGAGTTTTCAAACCGTTATGGTTAGCTGTTGCATGTACATGTAGTTCAAATTTCAATTACGGTCATTAAATGGCTAGAAAATCACTTAAATGTCTTAAAAGGTCAAATGACCCCTGAAATTTTCCAAAATTTGACATGACAGTTGTATTAGTACTATAAAATTTCTCGTTCATTTAAAACACCATCCGTTGGCACTTTACTCCAAATTCGTCTTTCATAGATAATAAAAAAAATCTACAACATCACACAGTTGTTTTCTAGGAACCGTTTGCGATGAAAATATCTTGGTCTATTTAAGTCTCCCTCCTTAAGCTTCGCCGGCTCGTCTGCTCTAGTGCCAGCAACCCCCGAATCCATGAATCCCGATCCCCATTTCCGCACCCCCTTCTTGCAAAGACGACGCCATGGAAACGCTTCGTGAAGGCCCGTACGATGGCCGCGTCCCCCTCCCCCCCGAGCGCTGCCTCCTGCGCCGAGAGCGCGGCCGCCTACGCTGAGAGTGTCGCTGCATCAGCATTGAGCGCGGCCGCTTCCGCCGAGAGGGCGTGTGTGGCAGCCGACAGGGCAGCTGCAGCTGCTGCTGCGACGGTGGTTGTGAACGCCGAGAGCGCTCGAGCTGCCGTCCGTGCCGCTGAGATGTCGCCCTGGCTCGGGTCGAGGACATCCACGCCAAGATTGAGGATGCACACGCCAAGATACTCCAGGCCACCTCGGACTCCAGCATACAACCCACGACTGAAAAGGCGGCAGTGGCCATGGAGCACCTGCTTCCTCATGAGATTGCCGAGCGGGAGCTGGAGATGCATGAGGTGGCAGAGATCGAGGAGCGCCGGGAGGAGGAGTTGCGCGTGGCCGAGGTCGAGGTAGAGAAGAGTCCGCCCATCAAGGAATCAGCGGTGGAGTACCTACGCGAGCTCTGGCGCAGCCACTACTATGAGTACCACAACCTTGAGGGCGGCACCGAGGATAAGGACAAGGACGTGGTCGACTTCAGTAGGGGGATGCGGAGTCCACCAACGGTGGCATGTTGCCAGGACAAGTCATCGACGTCTCATCTCACACCGGCGATGCATAGGCCAGCACGGCGGCGGATTTGTTAAAATTATGCGTACTTAGGCTTTGTTCTTAATGCTGGTCTTTTGTTAGAACTATGTTTAGGTCAACTGGCTCTGTTTAATTACTAAAATTGCTCGATTTAGTAAGTGTGGTATGTCTACTGTACGCTCTTTTGTGTGCCCAAATTAGCAAGCGGTGTTAAATTATGCAATGACGTACCCGGGGAAATTTCCAGCAAAATTTGAATTATGAAACTCATCCCATGCACGTAAAGTAGAAGAATCGTTTGCGATGCACACAATCGTTCAAAGTGAGTGGTCCGGCGGCACCGCGCGCAAAGTTTCCCTCCACATTTCCAAAATTTTGGCCTACCACCAAAATATCTACCCCGCCCCCTTCCCCCTTCCCCACCCCCTTTTCTCCCCGACCACAAGTCACATTTCCCCTGTTTCCTCCATCCTTCCTTCCTTGCTAAGCTATAGCCGCTTCCTCGCTCTCGCCGTCTCGCATCCTACCGCCGGGGTCGCCATGGTCTTCTTCAAAGACCTCTCCAGCGGTTCCTCCTCCGGTGACTACTCCTTCACCACCCGGGTATGCCTCTCGTCTCTCTCTCGAGCTATGACTTGGAGTGAAGGATTTTTACCCGGCGGTCGATTTGAGTCATTACTTTCTCTTGTGGCTCCCTAGGACCATCAGTGGCAACGAATGGAGCAGGGTGGCTTAAGATCTATCTGCTCGTTGTCACCATCAATCTCCATGCGTGAAGCTAGTTGTGTTTGATTCTGTGGACAGTGGGAGGAAGTTTCTGGCATGTGCAGAGAAGGTTAGACCCTCTTTCGTTGTTACAAATCATTTGTTAGATGTGATTCAGACACTGTCACGGTCCCAACCCATTCATACCACACCTTCAACCAAACGCATCCTAAGACAGTGTCATAGTTTGTACCTAGTATCTTAAATTGTTGCCATCTCATCAGCGGTGCCATTAGAAAATTATTTGGCACCGCTTCAGCAGTTTGTGCCGCCAACTTTGGTCCACACATCCGAGCAACCAAGCAGTAAAATACTAAATCTTTATGGCATGAAGGAACTAGGTATCGGAGCAACTACGTGCTCTGGAGTCCGGGTCCCTGTTTTTTTCCGCTGCATCGGCTCGCCAGTGCAGGGCACCGGTGCGAGATGTAGCAAGAGTTGTCTTTACCCTAGTTTTCGCATACATAGTGGACGGCCTTAGTCCTATTAGTTCCATGTTACTAAATTTGTGCATGTACACGCCTGTTAGTATCAAATTGCTGTCATCCAAACACTGTCGCTATGCTGCAGTTATATTTACCTTCCTCATAAAATGTTCAATTTGTTATTTATTGTACATGAGTAAGAACTTGTAGCGTCGTTGTAGTTAATTATAGCTTCTAATGTTCCAGAATTTGGTTGTTGTCTCAGTACCAATTATTTCATTTGCACATTGATCTTTTTGAGAAGATATGTCATAATTAACATGTTTCTTCAGTTTTTCAAAATAAGCATTGGTGATCTTCTATGTTGCTATAAACCCATTTCCCCTACAATTGTTACTGATCTAGTTTTAAATATTATAGGATGAACGGAAGTGTTCTTACTTGGAGTGGGTTGATCAAGAGTGGCCACAGTCTTTGAAGATGTGCCTAGCGAAGCTCTGGAGCGTCTATGAGGAAGAGAACACATGTAGGCTTAGAGAAATTGTTGTCAACGCTGAAGCATATTTTGAGATGCAGGATAAAAATTTGAAGGTGGAGAATGAGCTCAGATTTTTTGAATCAGACTTTGCTAAGATGGTGTTGGCGAAGGAGGAGGCACTTTCCCAGTTAGCCCGTGCAAAACGGGTTCTTACTGAACTGAAAGAAGAGGTGGACAAGACGAGCCTGGATGATCTCGATTAGGGAAATGAATATATTGTTCTTATGAAGTTGAACTAGCTATATGTTGTACTGTGCTTTTTTCATGTAGCTACCGTACTGTGATGTTATAATATATTTATGTGCGTGATATGAAATTGGCAAACAACTGTTCGATATGAAATCTGAATTTGCGTAATACTGGAATTATTAATTGTAAACTAATAAACCTGCTAAATGTGTCATGGACCTTTGCAAACGGTTCTAGCAGTAAAAGCGCTTGCGATGGATGGCCCAATGCCACACAGTTTTCTTCATCAAATCGTGTGTGATATAGTTGATAAAAGCAAACCGTTAACCAAGGTAGCCTGTGTGTGATAGTTACACCTTTCACACACGAGCCTACACATAAAACTGTGTGGGATGTACGTCCAACCGGAAACGTTTTCCCTGGATTGACTGTGTGGGATGTACACGTATTCCTTGGATTGACTGTGTGTGATATACATACGAACGGAAATGTTTTTCTGGGATTCACCGTGTGGGATGTACATACCTACGGAAATGTTTTTCTCAGATTACCGTGTGGGATGTACATACCTACGAAAATGATTGGGTTCGATGCCTCGCCCGATCGCACACGGACCCAGCCTAGGTCCCACGAGGGCCTATCCCCGATGATTTTTGGGTCGTGTGGGAAGGACCCCCCTATCGCCCACACTCACTTGGCGACAGTTCCAAATGCCGTTGCGGAAAGGGGTTAAAAACGGTTTGTTTGGGACCGACGCGTACCCGTGTGGTGTGCTTCTCGTGAAGATAATTCAATCCAGTTTTCATTTGCAAAAGCAATTCTCAGTTTTCTCAACGATGTTCATTACATTCGTCCTAAATTGTCTTCTTTTTCCCACCCACCCACCCACCCTTTTCTTCAACGACTCATATTAATCAAGTATCCATTTTATTCTTGTGAAGTCTCTCCATCCTTTTCCTTCAATGTTCTTAGCCGGTGATTTCTCATGGAGATGCTCAGAAGATTCAAGTCCATCATTCTTTGTTACCATTTTCTTCTCCGGTGGATTCAATTCAAGCTTCGGTGATGATCATATCTCTTCCTTTTGTTTCACATGTTTTTCCATGTTGGAATTTCTTACCCAAGGATCTCTTATGAATTCACCTCTCTCTATTCATATCCGAAGTGTAGAAGATATCTCAGAAGATTCGTGCTTCCATTCTTAATTTGTTCAAGCTATTTTGAGGTTGTTATCTCATTCAAGCCGTTTAAATCAACTGGTGCAATATCTCTTTAGAAATCGTTAAACGGTGTTTTCTTTTGAGTGGGTCCATAGCCCACAGGTCTTTTCCCAGGATCTTACGTGACTCTTCTATATTTTTTTTGGAGTTATTCTCAAATTCTTTTCAAAGTTTGACGTAAGAATGAATTTTCATCAGTCAAATGACTTCTCCAAGATCGCTTTCAAAATCTTTTTATCTTTCGCCCAACATTTCCTTATTCATTATTCCAGAGTGTATCAACAATTCTTCATGGTATTTCTCGTTGTCATTCTCTGCTTGAAGACTGAAGAAGAGTTTTCCTCCAAATCTTGGTTCGTTCTCTTGAACATTCCTGGTTCTAGCTTCATGCCATCCCCTCAAATTGTTTGATCATGAGAAATTCTTTTCATAACCATTGAAGCATTTCGGAAGTTTCTTTCCTTTTCTCGATCATCCGGAGGCCATCATTTCAGAAATCTTGATTCTCAACATTCAGCTCTCGTTCTCCAATTCTTCTTCTGCTACGTCCAAGTATTCTCTAGCCAGCTCGTGACCTCTTCGTTCTCTTGTATCTTAATTCCCTCAAGTATCTTTGTTCATTTCTAATTCTTACCGGCGATTCGTTCTCTTTCTTCGTCGCTTTCAAATTCTTTCGATGGTTTGTTTAAGATTCCTCTTCGATTGGTATCATATCAATTCATTTGTTCTCTCATAATCCTACCGATGGTTCATTCAAAATTCATCTTCCTTTGTTATCATATTAATTAAGTTGTTCTTTCAAGTCCTACCGGCGATTCGTTGAAGACTTTCCCAAGTTTGAGCTTTATCAATCTTTTTTTCCAATGAGGATAAGTAGTATGCTAAAATTTTGTTGCTAGTCATCAATTTGAATTGGTGAAGGGTACGCATAACATAATTCTTATTCTTGTTACATCCAAGTGATTAATCCCTTCCTTCGGAGTTTGTTCATGACGAATAAATTCTCAGTTTCAAGTTGTTCATCTTTCTCTTCCAGAGTACTAAGTTTTCTCGGTTATCTAGTCACGAAGCTCCATCTAAATCATTGAAAGGCTTCACCTTGTGTTTTCAAGTTGTTCATCTTTCATGGAGGCTCTACATGGTGGTTCGTTGAAGATTTCATTCATTCTAGAAGTGTTCATCGAGATTCTTTTTAGAGGAGCTCAAGTGTTCTTTATCTTGCATTACGAAGTGCAGTTCTTTCTATCTTATCTTTTCAGGTGGTGTTATGTCATTCTTTATAATTTTCCTTTGTGTTTCATGATTCACATGTTGTCAAGAATGAGGTATTTTAAATCCATCAATCTCTTCGTTGGAGTTATCTTGGTAAAGATTTCACCTAAAGCCTTTCCTAAGGAATGTTGCTATTGTGGTGTTTAACAATGATCCAAGTTATCTCTTTATCATCTTGGTGGAAGAAGTTTCTCATATCTTTGGTGTTCTCAATCAAATTAATTGATTCTGTTAGTGGCTGGTCTTCACCTCATAATTTTGGGATGTTTTCCATAAGACCATTGGAAATCATATCTTTTGTTGTTGATTTTCCAACAACTCTGTTCAATCCTTCTTCGTAGGAAGGCTCCTTCATGTTCATTCATGGTGGAAGTTGTTGTTCTTTTCTCCGTTCTTTTCATTTCATTCTATCATTTCTTCCGAAGGCATTGTGTTGTTGCTCTTATCAAGTATCATCTTGTTTGTTAAGATCATGTTATTTTCCTTGCTTATACATTTAACAGGATTGTTGGGTCCTATATTTAAGTTCTTTTCAACTTATCAAGTTTTCCTTCTCTTTTCTACCGGAGTGTTGTCCAAATTCTGTCATTCTTGTTCATTGGCTATCTCATTATATGTAACACCCACGATGCGGCTATATCTCCCACGTGTCGAGGCACGACTTAGAGGCATAACCGCATTGTGGTTTTGTCGCAAGAAGGGTCATCTTCACACAATCCCATGTAATGAACAAGAATGGGATAAAGAGTTGGCTTACAATCGCCACTTCACACAATACATAAATAAAACATACATCATTCGGAGATACACACATAGGTCCGACTACGGAACCAAAATAAAAGAAGACAACCCAACTGCTAGATCCCTGATCGTCCCAACTGGGCTCCACTACTGATCAATAGGAAAAGAAACAACACAACGGACAAGATCTTCATCGAGCTCCCACTTGAGCTCAGTTGCGTCACCTGGACTGGTATCATCGGAACCTGCAACTGTTTGGAAGTATATGTGAGTCACGAGGACTCAGCAATCTCACACCCGCGAGATCAAGACTATTTAAGCTTATAGGAAAGGATGGTGTAAAGAGGAGGAGCTGCAGCAAGCACTAAGCATATATGGTGGCTAAACATACGCAAATAAGAGCGAGAAGAGAAGCAACGGATCGGTCGTGAACTAACAATGATCAAGAAGTGATCCTGAACTCCTACTTACGTCAAACATAACCCAGAAACCGTGTTCACTTCCCGGACTCTGCCGAGAAGAGACCATCACGGCTACACACACGGTGGATGCGTTTTAGTTAAGGTCAAGTGTCAAGTTCTCTACAACCGGATATTAACAAATTCCCATCTGCCACATAACCGCGGGCACGGCTTTCGAAAGATAAAACCCTGCAGGGGTGTCCCAACTTAGCCCATCATAAGCTCTCACGGTCAACGAAGGATAAACCTTCTCCCGGGAAGACCCGATCAGTCTCGGAATCCCGGTTTACAAGACATTTCGACAATGGTAAAACAAGACCAGCAAAGCCGCCCGATGTGCCGACATCCTGATAGGAGCTGCACATATCTCGTTCTCAGGGCAACACCGGATAAGTCAAGCTACGAGTAAAACCGGACCTCGAGTTTCCCCGAGGTGGCCCCGCAGGCTGCTCGGTTCGGACCAACACTTAGAGAAGCACTGGCCCGGGGGGGTTAAAATAAGATGACCCTCGAGAGAGCGACTCCCTAGGGAAAAGAAATAGGCTAGACAAATGGTAAAACCAAGGTTGGGCCTTGCTGGAAGAGTTTTATTCAGAGCGAACTGTCAAGGGGGTCCCATAAATCACCCAACCGTGTAAGGAACGCAAAATCAAGGAACATAACTCCGGTATGACGGAAACTAGGGCGGCAAGAGTGGAACAAAACACCAGGCATAAGGCCGAGCCTTCCACCCTTTACCAAGTATATAGATGCATTAATTAAATAAGAGATATTGTGATATCCCAACATAAACATAATCCAACATGGAGCAATCTTCATCTTCACCTGCGACTAGCAACGCTATAAGAGAGGCTGAGCAAAGCGGTAACATAGCCAAACAACGGTTTGCTAGGAAGGGTGACAAAGGTTAGAGGTTCATGGCAACTTGGGAGGCATGAAAAGCAAGTGGTAGGTAGCACAGCATGGCAATAGAACGAGCAACTAGCAAAGCAAAGATAGAGGTGATTTCGAGGGTATGGTCATCTTGCCTGAGATCCCGCAAGGAAGAAGAACGAGTCCATGAAGAAGACAAACGGACGTAGTCGAACGAATCCTCACACTCCGGAAAGAAACCGAAGCTAACGAGAGAAGCAAACCGGAAAGAAACAAACAACATAGTAAACAACCATCACATCAACATGGCATGATGCACAATCAAGAATGATGCATGTCCGGTTTAAAGAGGGATGGCCGAACAAAGTGCACAAAACAATACTACAAATTAAGTGGAGCTCAATATGCAACGAGTTGCATATTGACGAAACACCACATTCAAATATTTAGTTCTCTCTCGTTTATGAACTCGACCATATTAAATGTTATTAACATGGCAAGAGGTGAAGCATAAGTAAACTAACTATCTAGGCAATTTAAATGAGGCCGGAACAACAAAACAATAATTCCGAAAAAACCTCATGTCCATATATTGGGATTGGTACTGTTCTTCCCTAAATGCAATTTTAATGTTGTTAAACAGCAAAAGGAAGTGCACCAGGTTAAACTAGGCACTTTTCTACCCCATTTACATATATAATTTATTAAAATCCGAGCTACGGTT
The DNA here is from genome assembly GCF_018294505.1 of Triticum aestivum. Classification (NCBI taxonomy): domain Eukaryota; kingdom Viridiplantae; phylum Streptophyta; class Magnoliopsida; order Poales; family Poaceae; genus Triticum; species Triticum aestivum. The sequence goes on along the minus strand of NC_057814.1, from coordinate 251,668,648 downwards.
ATTTAGTTATGAATTAAATCATTTTAACATGTCATTTATGCAAATTTAAACAAACAACATTTTTAACATTTTTAACATGGATGCAAGCAGCATATTATGAAACTAGATGCGATTCTAGACATTTTACATATATGACATGTTTAATTTGGATGCATGGTTAAATAGTTATTAGCAGTTTAAAACAGGGGCATTTCTGAAATAAGCATGTCCAGGATTTAAGACAGAATCACATCACAGAAAAAAAACAAGTCACGGGCCGAATCTAGCTGAACTGGGCCAGCTACTGCGAGCGCTGCACACGAGTGGGCTTCGGTGGGTGTCTCACCACGGGCCAGATCTGGCTTGCTGGTGGAGAGGGGGCGGCTGGGCCGGATGAGGCTGGGGCGGCGCTGGGCCTTGGTCAACGCTCTCGAGAACGAGCGCAGCTGCTCGGTGTTCAGGCGCGCGGGACGAGTAGAACTCCTGCTTGAAGAAGAGGAAGCAGAAGCCGCGGGAAGCTGGACTTGGCGAGGACAGCTCCCTGGTGGCGACGTGCAGCTCCAGTACTTGGCGCGGCGAAGGAGGAGCGGATCCGGGCGTGGGGAGCTCGTTCCCGGCGGCAGATAGGGAGATCCGGCGGGAGAGCTCGAACGGTGGCGGCGCGGTCCCTGTGATCCATGGAAGAGAGACCATGGGAGGGGGAGAAGAAACGAGATGGGGAAAAGGAAGGAGAGGGAAGGGCGCGGGGCGGCGGAGCACTCTTGCGGGGAAGATGGCCGGCGCGGCTGGGACTCCGGCGAGGACGAGGCAGAGCAGCGGCACTGGGCCTTGGCGAGGCAAGAGGAGACCCACGCGCGGTCAACGCGCGCGAGCGGCCGCATCGCTCCAGCGAAGTCAACGCGACCTGGCGCCCGCGTCTTGAACGAAGCAGAGGCGCGACGCGGCGGGGCTGCGGGGCACAGGGAGGCACAACTCCGGTGGGCAGGAGGTCGCCGATGTGCCCGTTCCCTGCTGGATCAAAGCGGCGGCGGGCTGGCGGAAGAGCTGCAAGCTTCGAAGGGGCACGGCCATGGCGGACGGGCGAGGACGATGGGGAACGAGGCTGGGCTCGGGCAGGAGAAGCCCTCCTGCTCGAGGGGCTTGGCCTCGGGCGCGATGGCTACTGCTCCACGGCTGAGGGCACGGGGACGAGGAGGTGGGAGGCGGCAGGGAGCTCCTCTCCCTGGCTCGCGACGAGGGGAACGGGGAGGTCTGCGTGGGCTGTGGTGGTTGGATGGATCGGGAAGGAGGAGGCTGGTAGGTTGGGGATGGATCCCGAGGGGGATTTTTGGAGTGGCGGCGGCCGAATGGGGATGGGACAAGGCTCCTAACTTCTAGGGTTGGACCTCGAGTATAAATAGCAGGGAATTAGGTTAGGGGCTAGTCCCTCCGATCGAAATCAACGGTCGAGAAAAATAGGCTATGGGCGTCCAACAAAGAAAACGGTGATGTTTTGTAGATGTTAGGGGATGATCCGGACCCAACGGTAACGAAAGTCCAGTTCGGGTTCGGGACAAATTTCGGACGCGCGCGAGGGGGCGATGCACTGTGCAAAGAGGGACTCCGGTTTAAGCAAGAGGGAAAACGAAGAACGAGGTTGGTCTCGGAAGGGTCAGCGGAAGCAAGGGGGGAACGCGGCAACTACGATCGGATGCATGTTTTAAAAAAACAAAGCCGGCAACGAAGTGCCGATGCAATGCGGATGATGCGATGATGAAATGCAACAAACAAATAAAACACACGACGACAACGAAAAACATGGAAGGCTTCTGGAGCGTCGGTCTCGGGGCGTTACATTATACTGGTGTGGTCATATTCTTTTGTTTCGTGAAGCTCTTATTTCATGTCTTTCAACCTACAAGGTTCTCGTAATGTTCCTTGTTCCTCTTTGCTAACGGAGTGTTTGCAATCTCGTTCATCTCTATCGTATTCTTTCTTTCAATTTGTTCAAACTCTCAAGGTCCATGGTTTCACTCGTTTGTCAAAGAAGCAACTTATTTTACCTCTTCCTCTTCCGCTTCTCTCCGGTGCCATCCTTAGATCTCGGGACGAGAACTCTTGTAAGTGGGGGAGAGTTGTGATAGCCCAAGACCGAGACCTCCACTATTTTGTGATATGTTCATGCTTGTGATGTTTGTTTTATTTTATTTTGCATCAAGCATCATCTCCATACTCTTGTTGTGATTGTTTCCTTTTACTTTTGTTCATGTGCATTGCAACTTCTTCTTCCCCCTCTCTTTGATCCCTCCATAAACCTCATGCCATGTTGCTTTTAACCTTGCACCCCTTCTTTTGCCCCACTTGTCATCCTCTCTGCGCACATAGCCTCTCCGCACCCACACTCCTGCCACCTCAGCACCACGGGCCCCCTCGTCATTGATATTGGTTGGCCCAGCCTGTGTTCCCAGTCGTTTTAATTTCTTTTGCTTATTCTCAGAAATGCCATTATTTTGGATTGTTAATAACTAAATATCCATGCATCCAAATAAAACATGTCATATATGCATCTTACTCAGATTTTCATGTACTTTAACAATATGCAACTTTCATCCCTGATAAAACTGGTTCAAATTATTGTTTGCATTATTTGCATAAATAACATATTAAAATGGTTTAATTCATATCTAAATAACTGTAGCTCCGAATTAAATAAACTTTATATGTAAATGGGGTGGAAAAATGCATAGATTAACTTGGTGCACTTATTTTGCATGTTTAGCAACTCTAAAATATGGTTTAGGGCAGAACAGTACCAAATTCAAAATATGCAAATAGGGAGTTTTCGGAACTGTTGTTTGTTGTTTCCGGCATCACTTAAACTTGCCTAGATATATAATTTACTCATGCTTCACATCTTTCCATGTTAACCAACATTTAATCTTATCTTGTTCATAAACGAGAGCAAACTAAATAATTCGAATGTGGTGTTTCGTCAATATGCAACTCGTTGCATATTGAGCTCCACTTAATTTGTAGTATTATTTGTTGCACTTTGCCATGCCATGACTCATTAAAACGGACATGCATCATACTTGGTTGTGCATCATGCCATGTTTATATGATGGTTGTTTCCATGTTGTTTGCTTCTTTCCGGTTGTGCTTCTTCTCAAAGTTCCGGTTACGTTGCGATTGTGAGGATCCGTTCAACTACATTGGTTCGCCTACTTCATGGATTCGGTCTTCTTCCTAGCGGGATTTAAGGCAAGATGACTGATACCTTGGATCTCACTACTATCTTTGCTTTGCTAGTTGTCTTGATGCTATCACTATGTCGCGCTACCCACCACTTGTTTATCAAGCCCCCCAATATGCCATGAAACAACCTCTTACCTTTTCACCATCCCAGCAAACCATTTTTTGGCTATGTTACCGCTTTGCTTAGCCCCTCTTATAGTGTTGCAAGTTGCAGGTGCAGTTGCGGTTTGTTCCATGTTGGAACATGGATATCATGGGATATCAAAATATCTCTTATTTAATTAATGCACATATATACTTGGTAAAGGGTGGAAGGCTCGGCCTTTTGCCTGGTGTTTTGTTCCACTCTTGCCGCCCTAGTTTCCGTCATATCGGTGTTATGTTCTGTCGGATTACGGGTTCCGCAGACCCTTGAGAGGTTCGAACTCTGGGGTGCGCACGAAGGACTCTCTCTCCCCAGTCTGCCTGCTCAACGATCCCACGGCCTAGCTCGATGAACCCAAAGAACAAGAGACACGGGGGTTTCTCCTGGTTCGGGCCACCTTGCGGTGTAATACCCTACTCCTGCTTTGTTGTGGATTGCCTCGAGGGGCTGAGGATGAACTAGTACAGTGGTGGAACAACCTCAAGAGGTGAGGCGTTCTTGGGCTGGATGAGCTGATGAGGTGGTCGGGGTGGAATGGCCCCGATCTGAGATGCCTCGCTATGGTGGTGGCTAAGTCCTATTTATAGTGGCCTTGGTCCTCTTCCAAAATGTAGGCGGGAAGGGATCCCACAACGTCCAAATTTGAAGGGAGACAACTAGTACAAGCTATCCTGACAAAAGTAGTCTTCGCCTGCAAAATGCTCTGGTGGTGACGCTGCAGTGGTCTCCGCGATGACCTCCGTCCTGCTGTCCTGGCGGTCTTGGTCTCGTTGCACCGGAATGGAAAACTTTGCCTGATTCCTCGGGACTCCGCGCCTGCGCTTGCCTCCTTAGCATCAAAGAGGAAACTGGTACACTGCGCCCGTTGGCGCCCGCCTGGCCTTGGTCGTCATGGCTCACATCATGTGAACCTCGCGAGGTGTGCCCTGCATAGATATCTCCGCTCCTTGGGAGCCAGCCCAGTGAGGCTGCCCCCAGGAAGGTCTTGGTGTCGCTCGGCTCGCGAGGGTCTTGAGTTGTTGCTGCTTAAGCTGGGCCGTACCGGGCCGTTGATGGAGCCACGCCACGGGCCGCACGCAGGCAAGTCTGGGCACCCCCGTTCCCAGGATGCCAACAGTAGCCCCTGGGCCCAAGGCGGGCTCGAACTAGGCTTCGAGGCGAAGGCAAAGGGCAAGTGCGGAGCACCGCGGGCCCCAACCGCCTGCGGCCTCGGTTGACGCATGGCAATTTATGGGACGTGGGCGCCTCCGCTTCCCCATGCTGCCTCGGCTATGATGCGCGTCTTCAGCCACCTCCATCTTCGCGACCCGAGCATCGACCTTGGAGCTCTGCTTGAGCCTGTGGACGAGGAGCACTGCGCAGCCGCTGCCGAAGCCGTGAAGGACCTGGTGGAGGCCCTGCTGGAGAAGTTCCTCGCCATCGACCCCGCGCCTCCGACTGATGGTGCCACTGACCCTACGGCCACGGGCGACGGTGACATTGTCGACGAAGGGGCACTCCTTGTGGGCGATGTCGGTGTCAAAACCGGCGGATCTCGGGTAGGGGGTCCCGAACTGTGCGTCTAAGGTCGATGGTAACAGGAGACAGGGGACACAATGTTTACCCAGGTTCGGGCCCTCTCTATGGAGGTAATACCTGGCTTCCTGCTTGATTGATCTTGATGAATATGAGTATTACAAGAGTTGATCTACCACGAGATCGTAATGGCTAAAACCCTAGAAGTCTAGCATGTATGACTACGATTATGATTATTCGCCTCTACAGACCTAGCCCTCCGGTTTATGTAGACACCGGAGGGAACTAGGGTTACATAAAGTCGGTTACAGAGAAAGGAATCTTCATATTTGGTCGCCAAGCTTGCCTTCCACGCCAAGGAGAGTCCCATCCGGACACGGGTTGAGTCTTTGGTCTTTGTATCTTCACAGCCCATCAGTCTGGCCCATGGCTATCAGGCCGGACGCCCGAGGACCCCTTAGTCCAGGACTCCCTCAGTAGCCCCCGAACCAGACTTCAATGACGAGGTGTCCGGCGCGCAGATTGTCTTCGATATTGCAAGGCGGGTTCCTCCTCCGATGACTTCAAAGTGATGTATTCGGCTTTCCATTTAATGTCGTACCCCTCGGCTTCTGCGTATCAACAACTTCAGCTTGCACGTGTGGAGCGAATGCGAGAGGTCAGGGTGTTTTCACACATAACACCCCGGCCATGTAAGGAGGAGTGTCTATTTAAAGAGATTGGATCTCAGATCCGTTCAGCACCGCGCGGAAAAATCCTCAGAGCTTGCTAGGAAAGACCATTCCAACATGGCTAGCGCTCCCAGCTCTTCCTCCCGTCCCTGCGTCCCAGAAAAAGGCGATTGGGAGAAATGTTCTGTATCCCACGGTCAGCTAGTGAAGCTGCAAACACAGGGATTTCTTCCGCCCGCGGATCTGGTCCATGTTCGGGCAGGATTGACCTCCTTCAATGGCGGGGCCCAGGCGGAGAATTTCCCCAACCCATCTGGGAGAAACGAGTGTGATTCGTTCCCTACTTGCTAAGAGGCATCGGATTTCCAATTCATCCGTTCCTCCGAGGGCTTCTGGAGTATTATGGCCTCCAACTGCACAACTTCACTCCTGCCTCCATCCTGCATATCGCAGGTTACGTCGCTCTTTGTGAGCTATTCCTGGGTTGTGAGGACCATTTTGAATTGTGGAGAAAGCTATTCTGTCTCATCCCGCGCAACCACGAGGGATCAATATTTGAAGTGGGCGGAGCCGAAATATGGCGCATCGCCGAGACCGGATACCTGTCCGGCACACCAAAGAAGGCATCCGAAGAGTAGCCTTCCGAATGGTTCTATATCGAGGACGTCGCACTTCCTGACCCAGTTCGGAAGGGTCTTCCTGAGTTCACAAGCGTTCCTTTGAAGAAGCACCACAGCTGGCGCCCTGGGAGCCTCGAGGAGGAAGATAGCACGGAAGTTCGTCAACTCATGAGCAAGATAAGGACGCTCGCCCAGTCCGGATTATCAATAGTCGAGGTAATGGCGACTTCCATAGTACGGGGGGTTCAGCCACTCCAATACAGAGGGCTTCCCATGTGGCACTACAATGGGGAGGATGACGCCTCCCGCTGCGGCCGGAAGGGTCCGGACACCCCCGCCGCTCTGGCCAAAATATTGGCCGAACTGTTCAAAGGGGAGGAAGAGGAATTTCTTCGTATCAAGCGCAGAGATGGATTTTCCATGTACAATCCTCCTAGCTGGGTAAGTCCCAACCCCTCTGCTCTACTCACTCCACTCCCTGAGCCACTTTTAATGAATATTAATCCGTCCATTTATGACAGCAATGGCGAAAGATCTCCGAGGGGCTTCACAGCCCCGCCCCGTAGCCAGAGGGCCACAACCGGGACCTTGACCCCGGATTCGAAGAGGATCCGGATATATTTGTGGTGCTCGAGGATGCGGTGTTTTACCAGGCTAGCTATGATGGCACGGAAGTGGACATCACCGCCGACTATCCCGGTCTTCTCCCTGCTTCGCACGTAAGTAATCAGGAGACATCTCCTCCGAAAGTGTTTCCTCGTTCTGCCTCACCCACCGCACTGTCTCGTGCTCCAAAGGGGAGGCGTTTGGCGTGCCATGCTACCCCAAAGGCTACTCCAAAGAGAGCAGTCCCCCACGCCGGGCAAGCCTTCGAAGAGGAAGGCAAATGGAGGCACGGCCAAGCCTTCATCGAAGAGGTATGGATTTGTAAATATGCCCCTTGGCACTCGCATCCAACTGTGACTTTTTCATTTGTCCTGTATCAGGAAAAGAGTTCGCCGGACTATGTCCGGGGGTCCGGCCGGTCATACTCCCAATAGTCAGGATCCAGATCCTGCCGCAAGGACAGGGGCTGATACGGGGGCGAGGCCGGATTGTCCTTCGGCAGAGGATTCGGATGATGTATCTGTCACAAACTCGGAAGTGGAGAGCGCCATGAATCATCGGCACCGGAGGGCCGTTCTACGCGACCCCAGCTTTACTAAAGAGGCATTCAATGCCTTCAGCTCGGCTGATGCATACATCCGAGCTGCTTGAGACGGGCTTAACGGAGCCACAGAACAACATTTAAAAGATATGCAGGTAAGTTTACATTGTCAAATATGATAATTATATACCAATAGCCCCCGAGACTTGAAGCAGTTGATACAACTGAGTAAAGGATCGTTGTATAACCAGGTGCTTACGGAGAAGAACAACTTGTTGTCTCGAGAGCTAGAAAGGTGTCGGACACAGCTAACTGTTGTTACCGCCGAACTGGAGAAATCCAAGAAGGCGTCACCTGGTAATATTCCCCTCCATAGAGGAATGATAATTATATGCCAGCTATGCTAATACTGTTGCTTATCTCATGACAGGATCGTCATATCAACTGGAGGAGCAACTGAAAGCCGCTCAAGTGGGAGAGAAAGAATCCAAAAGACTACTTGTCGCGGGCGAACGTGTGCTGACCCAAGTCAGGGAGGAGAAAAACAAGCTCCAGGATTCCAACACCCAGCTGGGCGAAGAACTGAAAGATGTGCGGGCCCAGCTGGCTGACTTCGTGAAGGAAAATAAAAGGCTGCGAGGCGGCATATTCAGTATGTGGTCAAACTTACCTTCGAGTAATTCGGAGATGAAAGGAACTAATAGAGTTATGTTTGTAGGTATGCTGACGGGCCGTCCTGAAAAGGAGATGTGCGGATCGTCGCGCGATCTGCTGCAAGAGCTGTCGCAAATGCATGCGCAAGCTCGGCAGGCGATGCGAAGTGTTGCCAAGGCCTTATGGCCATCCGCCTCCCCTCCAGGAAGTATGGAGGAGCTTGTATAGCTATTCAAGGGAGCGAGGCGGCGTTTCCGATTATGGAAAATATCGGCCTGCCGGGAAGGTGCACGAGAGGCCTAGGCCATGGTGAAAACACGGTATACCAAGCTTGATCTGAATCGTATGGCCCGGGTCGGACCTCTACGGTCAGATGGAAAAGAAGTTCCCGTTAATTTGGTATATGACCAAGTAGAAGCAAGTATTCCCAGCAGGATTGTAAGTTAGACAGCCTGCTCGACGGTATAGAGGAGGAAATTTTTTAGTCCAAGTGACTATGTACTTTCCTTAACATATGTAACTCTAGCTGAATTGTAAAACGATTGTCATGGCAGACCTTTTCGCTTCGACCTCTGGACCCGAAGGTGCGGAGTGTTTCCGAATACCTGAGCGGTAAAATAGACCGGGGTATGCGTGGAAACCAGGCGTAGGGGTCATAGTTGCTTGAACAGACAAGTTGTATCCGACTAGTTATGTTATATTACATTATGATTGTAAGAAACATCTTCCAGAGAGAATAGTTCCGTTAAGGGTTCCTTTCCCTGGGTGTGCATGCGTTAAAATGCATGTCCGAACTGTGATTGGAAAAATCACAGTATACGTAACATCTGGGGGTTCACAATGGGGTGAATGCAAAAACATCTTTAATCCACCGACCGAATATTCCCTTAAGAACGCTAGCTTTCGGCTTCTCCCAGTCTGAGGTACACATCCGGATGACCCGGCAGTAACAATCGCAGAGGTGCTCCCTTTATGCCCTAGCCGAACTAACGGGAACGTAGGGCATAAGCACAGGAGCCAGGCAACCCAGCTTGGCCAAAACTTAAGTCATATCGATGCATATAATGGCGAAGAAAAGGTACATATGGGAAAAACGCATATGTGATGAGCTTGATGCTCGGAAAATAATAATAATAAGCTTCCGTCCGGGAAGCCCCCAGGTATAGTGGACGTACATGTTCGAGGGTGTGTACGTCACAGGTGCACAGTTTAGCCGCGCGAAAGCTTTAAGGCTAGAAAAAAAGGAAGAACAAAAAAAGAGGAAAAAAAAATGGAAACAACAGGGAGAAGGAGACGAACAAATAGTTCGGCGCTAGGCATAGAATCTTCGGAGTCTGGCCGCGTTCCAGGGGTTCGGCTCTAGGCGATTGTCTGATGCATCACGCAGGCGGTACGCTCCTCCAGTGAGAACTTCGTCAATGATGAAGGGACCCTCCCATTTGGGCTTGACTTTGTCCTTTTTCTTCTCCGGCAAGCGTAGAACGAGTTCACCAACATTATAAGTCTTGGCCCGTACTTCTCTGCTTCGATATTTGCGGGCCTGTTGTTGATAAAATGCGGAACGGGCTTTTGCAACATCGTGCTCCTCCTCCAGGGCATCTAGGCTGTCCTGCCGATCAAGCTCGGCCTCTCTCTCTCTTCATACATGCGCACTCAAGGTGAGTCATGAATAATATCGCAGGGCAACACAGCCTCCGCGCCGTACACCATGAAGAAAGGTGTATATCCAGTAGTGCGGTTGGGCGTGGTCCGCAGCCCCCAGAGTACAGAGTCGAGCTCCTCAACCCAGTGCTTGTCTGATTCTCTCAAAGACCACACTAGTCTGGGTTTAATGCCACTCATAATAAGACCATTGGCCCGTTCGACTTGACCGTTTGTTTGCGGGTGATAAACAGAGGCGTAATCGAGCTTAATGCCCAGATTAGCACACCAGGCTTTCACCTCATTGGCTGTGAAATTGGAGCCGTTATCGGTGATGATGCTGTGTGGAACACCATAACGGTGCACAACGCCGGATATGAATTCTATCACTGGCCCAGCCTTGGCCGTTTTAACTGGTTTGGCCTCTATCCACTTAGTGAATTCATCCACCATGACCAGCAGATACTTTTTCTTATGGCTTCCTCCTTTAAGGGGTCCGACCATATCGAGCCCCCAGACCGCGAAAGGCCAGTGGGTGGCATATGGCTTTGGTTGGCAAAAAGCTGACATCCGACGCAACGTTGGACAAGGTCCTGTGCATCTGCTCGGGCCGTTGGCCAATAGAAACCTGTACGGAAGCCCTTGCTTACAAGGGCCCGAGCCGCGGCGTGGTGACCACCGAGACCGGCATGAATTTCAGCCAAGAGCTGCCGCCCTTCTTCCTCAGAGATACATCTTTGAAGTACTCCGGTAGCGCTTTTCTTGTAAAGTTCTCCGTCGTGAACCTTGTAGGCTTTCGAACATCGGACAATACGACGAGCCTCATTCTGATCCTCGGGGAGTTCTCGCCTATTAAGGTAGGCCAAGAAGGGTTCGGTCCATGGGGCAATGACTGCCAAGATGAGATGGGCCGACAGTGTTATTTCGGTGGCTGAGCCCCCGATGGTGTCAGTGCGTTCGGAATCTGGGGATGTGATCGGATCCGGGCTGGTGTTGCCGCTCTCCCCTTGCCACACCACGGAAGGCTTAAAAAGCCTTTCCAGAAAGATATTAGGTGGTACGGGGCCGCGCTTGGCGCCGATGCGAGCAAGGACGTCCGCCGCTTGATTGCTTTCTCGACCCACATGATGGAACTCGAGCCCCTCGAATCGAGCTGACATTTTGAGAACGGCGTTGCAGTAAGCTGCCATCTTTGGATCTTTGGCATCAAAATCTCCATTTATTTGAGATATTGCAAGGTTTGAGTCCTCACGCACTTCCAGGCGTTGTATGCCCATGGAGACAGCCATCCGAAGACCATGCAATAAGGCCTCGTATTCGGCTGCGTTATTGGAGTCTGTGTTTAATATTTGGAGTACGCACTGGACTACGTCTCCAGTGGGGGACGTTAAAACGACGCCCGCGCCTAACCCCGCCAGCATTTTGGAACCATCGAAATACATAACCCAGTTGGAATATGTGCCGTACTCTTTAAGGAGTTCAGCCTCTGTCCATTCGGCGACGAAGTCCGCCAGTACTTGGGATTTAATGGCTCGACGCGGTTTGTATGTTATGTCGAATGGAAGGAGCTCAATGGCCCATTTGGCAATCCGGCCCGTAGCATTGCGGCTGTTTATTATGTCATTGAGTGGTACTTCGGAAGCCACCGTGATCGAACACTCTTGGAAGTAGTGTCGTAGCTTCCGGGATGCCATGAAGACCGCGTATGATATCTTTTGATAATGAGGGTACCGAGATTTGCATGGTGTGAGGATAGTGGATACGTAGTATACCGGCTTCTGAAGCGGGAATTTGTGTCCGTCCTGCTCTCGCTCAACGACGAGCACGGCACTCACCACCTGGTGTGTTGCCAATATGTATAATAACATGGGTTCGCCGACGTTCGACGCGGCCAAGATTGGGTTGCTCGCTAGAAGGGCTTTTATTCCTTCCAGTCCGGTCGTTGCCGCATCCGTCCACCCGAAGTGATTGGTGCGCCGGAGAAGGCGATAGAGTGGCAATGCCTTTTCTCCCAATCTGGAGATAAAGCGGCTTAAAGCTGCCACGCATCCGGCGAGTTTTTGGACCTGTTTAAGGTCCGTTGGCGTAGCCAATTGTGACAAAGCTCGGATTTTGGCTGGATTTGCTTCAATTCCTCTATTGGAAACAATGAAGCCCAACAGTTTTCCAGCGGGGACGCCGAAAACACACTTTTCCGGATTGAGCTTGATGTCATATGCACAGAGGTTGTCGAATGTGAGACATAAATCGTCTATTAGTGACTCGACGTGCCTAGTTTTGATGACGACATCGTCCACGTATGCTTCAATTGTCTTGTCGATCTGTTTCTCCAGGCATGTTTGAATCATGCGTTGGTAGGTGGCCCCAGCATTTTTGAGCCCAAAGGGCATGGTGTTGAAGCAGAATGGCCCATATGGGGTAATGAATGCCGTTGCGGCTTGATCGGACTCCTTCATTTTGATTTGATGGTATCCGGAATATGCGTCGAGGAAGCACAGTGAGTCGTGTCCTGCGGTAGCATCAATGATCTGGTCGATGCGGGGGAGGGGGAAGGGATCCTTAGGGCAGGCCTTATTGAGGTCTTTGAAATCGACGCACAGGCGCCAGGATTTATCCTTGTTTGGAACCATCACCAAGTTTGCTAGCCAGTCCGGGTGTTTTATTTCTCTAATGAATCCAGCCTCGATTAGCTTGGCTAGCTCCTCCTCCATAGCTTGACGTTTGGGTTCGGCAAAGCGCCGCAGTGTTTGCTTGACCGGTTTATATCCCTTCAATATATTGAGGCTGTGTTCGGCCAATCTGCATGGGATTCCTGGCATATCAGAAGGGTGCCAGGCGAATATATCCCAGTTCTCGCGCAGGAACTCTCGTAGCGCGGCGTCGACCGTTGGGTCTAGTTGTGCCCCAATAGATGCTGTCTTCTTTGGGTCCGTTGGATGGACTTGGAATTTGACTATTTCTTCTGCTGGTTTGAAGGAGGTGGATTTGGGTCGTTTGTCCAGGATTACATCGTCCCTATCCATGGTGGAGCGCAATGCGGTTAATTCTTCGGCCGCGAGGGCTTCAGATAATGCCTCAAGGGCCAGGGATGCGGTTTTATTTTCGGCGCGGAGTGCTATGTCCGGATCACTGACGAGAGTGATTATGCCGTTGGGCCCGGGCATCTTGAGCTTCATATACCGTAGTGAGGTATGGCTTGGAAGCGTGTAAATGCATCTCGCCCCAATAGGGCGTGATATCCACTGTTGAAAGGGGCCACTTGGAAGGTTATTTCTTCGGACCGATCGTTCTCCGGTGTGCCGAATACCACGTCGAGCGTGATTTTTCCCGCGCATCGCGCCTCCCGACTGGGAATAATTCCTCGGAAGGTCATGCTACTTTGCTCGATGCGGCTCCTGTCTATTTCCATTTTGCTGAGTGTATCCTCGTAAATGAGGTTTAGTCTGCTGCCGCCGTCCATGAGAACCTTGGTGAGCCGAAAGCCATCCACAATCGGACTGAGGACCAAGGCGGCTGGTGCCCGGACTGTCTTGAATTTTGGTTCATCACAGGCATTAAAAGTTATGGCCGTGTCGTTCCAAGGGTTTATTGCTGCGATTTGGCAGACTTCGGCGAGGTTGCGGAGTGCCCTTTTGCGCTTATTGTTTGAAGCGATGGTCTCGAAGACCGTCAATACTCCGAGGTCATTGTCTTCTTGGGGATGTTGCTTTGGGGTGTTTTTGGTGAGGATATCCTCGCCGCTCTTGGCCACCTGCCGGAGTATCCAACATGCTCTAAGGTTGTGGGTTGATATGGTATCCGGTGTTGTGTGTATTTTGCATGGCCCATCGAGCCATCCCTCCAGAACGGTTCCGTGCCCCGTCATGGGATTATATTTTTTTACTATTGGGCCGGGCGTGCCACGAGGGTGCGTCCTTTTCGCTTGAACAAGGGGTTGGGTGGAAACCAGCGGTTCCCAGCGGGCTGCCTGAGTTTTCCAAGCGCTTTCCATTGCGCAGTACTTGTGTACTATGGTTGCCAAGTCTGTGAAGTGTTATATGCGACGGCGGTTGATGGCGTTGAGGATTCCTTCATCCGTGCAATTGTTGCGGAATGCAGAGATCGCGTCTCCGTCGCGGCAATCTTTAATCTTGTCTTTGACAAGGAGGAATCTGGCCCAGAAGTGATGGACCGTTTCCTGAGACTGCTGTTGTATGCCCATGAGAGCGCTAATATCTGGGTGGGTGGGTGGATTTAAATCCGGATCCTGACCCAATTTGGGATCCGGAGTCTGAAGGACTTCTGAACTTAATAGTTCAGGCTCCGGGATATCAACTGACTTTTTAGGCTTGTCGTTCGATTCTATGTTCGGAGGACAAGGCGTGTCTTTCTGCAGGCAGGTGTCCGGCTCTTCAAGCTCGGAGGTCCGAACATAGTTCGTCCTCAGTAAGGAGGAAGAGTTGTCATCTTTCTCCTCTACTACCGCTATCTGATGGGTGATCGGTGGAGTTTTAATTTCTCTCTGGTCGGGTTTAAGCCCAATCCGATCATAGTCTGTGGCGACCCCCAGGGTGGCGATGCGATCTTGGAGCTCGTTTAAAGACGACCACTCCACCGGATCCATCTGCTTGGAGTATTTGGAGTCAACATGGAGGGGATTTTTGATGACCCGAGAAGTCATCGTCGGCTTAACGGCCGAACGGGCGGTCATGGTAAAGCCACCCAGCCGGAGGGTTTGTCCTGGGGCCAGTGCTCCTCCGGAGGTGACATTGTCCTTGAGAACAGGGCAAGCCATCGATCCTATCTTTCGACGTCACAGCGGAACTCTCAATGAAAGCACCAATGTCGGTGTCAAAACCGGTGGATCTCGGGTAGGGGGTCCCGAACTGTGCGTCTAAGGTTGATGGTAACAGGAGACAGGGGACACAATGTTTACCCAGGTTCGGGCCCTCTCTATGGAGGTAATACCCTACTTCCTGCTTGATTGATCTTGATGAATATGAGTATTACAAGAGTTGATCTACCACGAGATCGTAATGGCTCAAACCTAGAAGTCTAGCCTGTATGACTACGATTATGATTATTCGCCTCTACAGACCTAGCCCTCCAGTTTATATAGACATCGAAGGGAACTAGGGTTACATAAAGTCGGTTACAGAGAAAGTAATCTTCATATTTGGTCGCCAAGCTTGCCTTCCATACCAAGGTGAGTCCCATCGGGACACGGGTAGAGTCTTCGGTCTTTGTATCTTCACAGCCCATCAGTCCGGCCCATGGCTATCAGGCCGGATGCCCGAGGACCCCTTAGTCCAGGACTCCCTCAGGCGACGGCAGCGCCCAGGGCTGAAGGGAAGGCTTGCTGGCGGTGCTTCTCTCCACTTTCATTTCCCTGCAACATGCACTGTGCGTCGTGGAGGCGTTAACACTTATGTTTGGTATTTGAAGAAACAGTATGTCTTGTAATAATTTGTTACGATTCCGCGATTTCCTTACCGTTGCTTTAGTGTTCTGCGTCGGTAGGTCCCGGCCCCGCACATGCCTCAGCCGCCGTTGGATCATCCAGATCACCAGGACGAGACCAAGGGGTGAGGGGCTACGTGACCAGTTAGGCTCCTAAGTCGTGATGCTCAGGAGTCCCCCTTGACTTACAAACAGCCCACGGGAAGGGAATGCGAAAGTAGGCCTTAGCGTTCTGCGTCGGCAGGGCCCGGCCCCGTGCATGCCTCAGCCGCCATTGGGTCGTCCGGATCACCAGGACGAGACCAAGGGGTGAGGGGCTACGTGACCAGTTAGGTTTCTGAGTCACGATGCTCAGGAGTCCCGCTTGACGTACAAACAGACCCCCATACCTGTCCTCATCGAGGTCCCGCTCGGGAGGGGCTCGCGATGACCAGGTCCGAGGAACCTGGCAGGGTGGCGTACGCTAGGCGCGACCTGAGTGTAGCCCCCGTGCCCAGCCCCCTCGCGCAACTCTCCCGAGGGGAAAGTGTTGCAATGAGGCTAGACACTGAGCCTGGTGGCTCCCTGAGGTTGATGCGGCCATGGGGCCGCCCCCAGTTGTTTATCACCAGCGCGGAGCATAGCGCTTCCTCACTTGCACAGGCATAGCCGCTCCTCGACCGTGTCGACTGCCAGCGCAGAGCATGGTGCTTCCACTGGTGTGTGGGTGGGGGCTCCCTCTGAGTGGTTCCCCGGGGCGTGTACAGCCCCGCCCTGACACGTGGCTTGCACGGCAGGGCTAGACGAGGTGTGTCTGGGCACTTGTGAGCCAGCGCGAGACTCACGAGGCCCTACCTCAAGGCGGGTTGCACCTGAATTTGATTCTTGACAGCTGCGGTGGTCCTGCGAGATGGTTAGACAACCTACGCCGAATGAATCTCCTGAGGTGATCACAGAAGAAGGCCAAACACCAACGACCCCAAGAGGTGACGTGAATGGGGCCGGCCCGCCAGACAGAGCTCAGTCATTGGGTTTATCCACACTGCAGGGACGGACCCGAGCACAGACGCCGTGTCCAGTCTTCTCATGCGAAAAATCTTGAAGAAAGACAACCGATGTGCGGCTCCCGTTGTGGCAAGGCAATGGGTTGCGCACCCTGGCTCGTCCGCCCGCGATTAGCTCATGAGAGAATAAGGCACGAAGGGCCATGGGAGGTGACGTACACGGGAACTGGCCCGCGAGCCAGAGCTCAGCGTCTTGGGTTTAGCGACACTGCAGGGACGAACCCAAGCACAGACGTCGTGCCAGTTCTTAATCATGAGGCGGTCGTGGGTGGGCTTGCAAGGGCGTACGACATTCATGGTATCGATGTACCAGACAGGCATATAATAATCGCGAAGCAACTCATGGAAGGAGGAAAACTAGTTTAGATAAATGCAAGAACGATACATGCCGCAGGGACAGACCCATGCGGCCTGGGGATGACGCAGCCCGAGGGGCGCCCCCAATAGAGTAAATTAATGATGCAAAGGATACACGTCGCAGGGACAGGCCCATGCGACATGGGGATAATGCAGCCCGAGGGGCGCCCCCAACTGAATGAACCGGAAAGAGTCACCTGGCACCGTTGCTGGAGGGATGTTTAAGAAGCTGAAGACGCGCGCTGGAGGAGTTGCTCCTCACGAGCCGCCTGGGTCCTGAACCACAGGAGGCTCTGGAAGTCCCGAAGGCTCGCGAGGAACCATCGCCATCTCCGCCTGGACCGCCTGACGCCTGGCCTCCTGAGCCGCGAGAATGCTCCGCAGGCGACACAAGAAGGTAACAGCCGCGTTCGGCAAGCTGAATGGCATGCGAACAAAGTTGTGAGGTGGCCCCTCACACCGACCAACGCGCGAAGGCCAGAAACGCTCCTGGGATGTGGCCCTGTTGAGCCCTGGGATGTTGACGCAGATGCGCAGCTCGTCGTCCTCACCAGGACAAGGAGCTACGCCAGGTGGTGGGCGGCGGTTGCCGCGCATGGCTCCTCGGTCGTCTTGGTGATGAACTCCTGAGCACCTGGTGAAAGTGCGTTATGTTGACTAGAGGGGGGTGAATAGGCGATTTTTATGAATTCTTCACTGAGGAATTTGCGGGTGAGGAAATTCCTTAGCGAAGAACTACTTGCAGCGGAATAAGTACTCAAGAGTAAGCATAGCAGAACATAGGCATGGTCATCATGATGAAATGAAGACAAACACAGAGTACAGAAAGCGTAAACACAGGATAGCACAGGATGAAGACAGATAGACTGAAGAAATTGAACTGAGGAAATTGAGAAAGTCTTCAGTCAAAGTCTTCAAACACAGATAAGACAAGCACACAACATAGTAATGAGGAAATGAAAGAGTTGAGGAAATAGAACCAGTAGGCTTGGTGAAGACAATGATTTGGTAGACCAGTTCCAACTGTTGTCTCAGTTGTACATCTGGTTGGAGCGGCTAGGTATTTAAACCTGAGGACACACACTCCTCACCCTATTCTCCTTGAGCTAAGGTCACACAGACCTCGCCCAATCACTCGTGGTAAGTCTTCAGGTGACTTCCGAACCTTCACAAACTCCGTCACTCGGCGATCCACAATTCCTCTTGGATGCTCTAGACCATGACGCCTAACTGTCTGGAAGAAGCACAGTCTTCAAAGGTAACAAGCGTCGGATCCACGCAGGATCAATCTCTTCAGTGATGCTCAATCACTTTGGGTTTGTAGGTGTTTGGGTTTGGGTTTTCCTCACTTGATGATTTTCGCTCAAAGTCCTCGGAGGATGGGATGCTCTCAAATGACAAGTGTCAGTTTCTCTCGGAGCAGCCAACCAGCTAGTGGTTGTAGGGGGCGGCTATTTATAGCCTAGGGAGCAGCCCGACATGATAAGACATAAATTCCCTTCAGTGATATGACCGTTAGGTGGGTAGATATTTTGGGACAGCTGGCGCATAGCACAGCAACGGTCGGAAATTTGAGTATCAAATTCCTCAGGGTTATCATGTTCCTCACTGTGTAGGCAATCCGCACTGGCGAATTCCTAACTCCTCAGTCGGAACAAATTCCTCAGAGACCAGAAGAACTTCATCTCTATCACTGAAGAATATGACTGAACTATATGAGATTTCCAATGGCTTCACTCGAAGCGATTGGTAGGTGTAGAATTTTGAGTTGAGCATGACTTGGAAATTTTTCCTTAGTATTTCCTCGACCCCCTTTAACAGTACGGTGTTTCCTATGACTCAAGAGAGAGAAAATGAAACTACGAAAACAAAAGTCTTCATGCTTCATATTCCTCATATGAATACCAAGTCTCCAGGATTACACCAATTTCTTCACTTTCAAAGTCTTCAGAAATCCAAAGTCTTCAGTCGAAGAACTTCATTTTTAGGGGTCGACTTTCTCTGTAAACATCAAACTCCTCATAGACTTATAGACCTATGTACACTCATAAACACATTAGTCCCTTAACCTATAAGTCTTCAATACACCAAAATCACTAAGGGGCACTAGATGCACTTACAATCTCCCCCTTTTTGGTGATTGATGACAATATAGGTTAGGTTTTCAACGGGATAAACATATGAAGTGTAAATACTGATATTGAGGAATTTGATTGCAAGATATGGAAGAACTCCCCCTGAAGATGTGCATAGTGAGGAATTTGCTTTTGAAGCAATGCACACTTGAAGAGTTGAATCATGGAGATCTCCCCCTATATCTTGTAAGTCATACACGCATTTGACATATAATATGAAGAATTTGAAATGCATGATGAATATGGTGACTGATGTAATTCAGCATGTGTGCAATAACATTAACAAGGAATAAGCATGCAGAAGAAACATCAAAAGTATCAGGCCACCATAGAGTTTAAGTTTACAACTCGATCCAGCAAAGTCATCAGAAGAACGAGAGTTGTAACTTAAGAAAAAAACGCCCATATAGGATAGACCCGCTTGAAGACTAACTCAAATTTCTCCCCCTTTGTCATCGAATGACCAAAAGGATCGAAAATGAGGACTAACGCCCCTGAAGAATATCATGTTGATGAAGGAGTGCCAGCGTTGTTGGGGTCGTTTGTTGATGTAGGGCCTGCCGCAGTGTCGTCCAAGTCTTCATGCTCATCGGTTTCGCGCGATGAAGAATAGGAGCTGGCCACCAAGGAAGGAACCTTGACCTTCTTGTATTTCTTCGGTGGAGGTGCAGACCAGTCAAAGTCCTCCTTGAGACCCATGTTCTTCAGATCTTCTTCACCATATACATGTGACAGAATAGCCCAGGTGCGATCGAAGACTTCATGGAGGTAGTAATGGTTTTTCTTCACTGCATTATGTGTAGCAGTCATGTTGTGAAGAATTGAACCAAACTGACGCTTAACCCATTTATGGTTTCGACCCACCTTCTGGTGAAGACATAGTAGAAGCTCATGGTCAGTC
This sequence comes from Triticum aestivum, assembly GCF_018294505.1. Taxonomy (NCBI): domain Eukaryota; kingdom Viridiplantae; phylum Streptophyta; class Magnoliopsida; order Poales; family Poaceae; genus Triticum; species Triticum aestivum. The sequence goes on along the minus strand of NC_057814.1, from coordinate 251,649,167 downwards.
ATCACGCGAGGAGCAGTGGCTTGAGGATTTGGCTTGGAGGCATGGGAAGCAGAATCATGAGTGGCAGAGTGATCATTGGTGGAATAAGATGCAGCCTTGCGAAATTGACCATCCAATGGATGAATGCCTTCATTAATAACAGCTAGTGCCATGCCCTTTACATCAGCTGAGGAATAGGTCCGCTTGAGGACTTCAATTGGGGGCAAGTAGCTGAGATGATTCTGAAAATCAGCCTTGTAGTTGAGTGAAGACCTTGTTCTGAGGAATATCATAATCCAAGGTGCATAAGGCTTCAGCTCAAACGGAGAAAGTGCAACATTTGCCAGAGTCCTCATGAAGAAATCATGATAATTGATAGGAATGCCCTGAATGATGTTGAAAACCAGATTCTTCATGATGCCAACAATTTCCTCATCAAATGAGTCATGGCCTTTGATTGGACTCATAGTCTTCGTCAGAATGCGATAGAATGTCCTTGGTACATACTGCAATTCCTTCACGAGGAATTTTGTCCTTGAGGCTTGACCAGGTTTCAATGGCTTCATCAGCACTTGCATATGGTGATCTGTAAGCTCAGGCTCTTGGTACATGCAATGAGCTCCTTCAGGTGGAGGACTGATGGGCAGGGCGTGAAGTAATTTAGAGGCCGGTGCTTTGTAGTGAGTATTCTCGGTCATCCAGTCCAAAACCTAGGTGTTCACATCGCCAGCATCTCCTGTGATGTGCAGTGTTGCATAGAATTGAAGAATGAGTTCTTCATTCCAATCAACTATGTCTGTGCAAAAGTTGAGGAGGCCTGTGTCATGAAGCACACTGAGGACAGGTGTGAAGCAGGGCAGTGATTCCATGTCCACATGAGGAATATGCTCGTGGTCGAAGACTTTGTCCTTGTTGAAGAGCACTGAGGAATAGAAGTTGGCCTGACTGGCGGTCCAGAAGCGCTTCCTTCTAAGACGAGCAGAATCATAGGGATTGTAGTCAGTGAAGAATACGTGCTCGCCGAAGAAATCATCACCCTTGAATTTCTGCTTCTTTGAGAATGGATCCTTTGGCTTGGGCTGAGGAGTGTCAGTCAATTGCATTATCACCTCAGGAATCGCAATCTCAGGTTCTTCAGGCTGAGGAATTTCAGCTTCTACTCCAGTAACAGCCTGGGTCTTCAATTCTTCATTTAAATTTTCTTCAGCACTAGTGGCTGGAATTTCTTCATGGACAGACGGTGTGGCATGTGGTTCATCAGATCCCATTTGAACTGTAGTTGCTGGGGACTGAGAATTTTTTTGCAATGGTGTGAAGAGTGGAGAGTTGGGGTGCTGACTTTCCCAAAAGTCATCATTTAGCACGGGTTCTTCAACGCCGGCCTCTTCAGCAGTAAACTGAGGCATAGGCGAGGAGACAACTGGTGTTGAAGGGATTTCATACACTTCAATTTCTTCATCCATCTGCTCTGACGAAGCAGCAGAAGGATTTTCTTCATCAGATCCACTAGGGATCACATATTCTTCATCAAAAGGGACGATTTCCTTTGACGGCATGCTGGAAACAGGAACAACATCAATTGGTTTTTCAAATGAGCTGGTCAATTTCTTCATCTTCTTCGGAGCTGAAGAACCTAATGAAGCTGATGCTTTCCTTTTCCTCACTGTTGCTCGCTCTGCAGCCTTGGTCTTCTTCACATCTGAAGCAGATGGAAGGATCGGAGTTGGGGTAGGCGCAGGAGGAGCAGAGGAATGTGGTTGATTTTCTTCAGGCACAACTGATGCAGTTGCCCTGACCTCTTCATTTTCTTTAGGCGCACCACTAGTGGATGCCCTGGCAATTTCATCAGCGGCTGGAATGCAGTCATCAGCCCTGTAACTCACATTTTCTTCAGCAGCCTGAATGTCATCAGCGGAGCTGGCATGTTCTTCAGTCGGCTGAGCAGATGCTTCAGCCTGAGGAATTTCTGGTTGCGATGGAGCTGCAACATTTGGAGTGAATTTCTCAGTCAGTTTTACAAATCTAACCTTGGCTCCTTGCCAATCATCATAGTAAGCATTGAAATCATCGCTGAGGACTTTGATTTCAGACTGGATCTTCACAAGTTCGTCAGTTGTCATAGAGACAATGTTTTTCTTCAGGAAGTGCTCCTTCATGTACTGCGCTTTCTTGATCTGCCTGGCCTTCTCAAATTTCCATTTCTCTTCTTGGATGAAGGCAGTCAGCATATGACTTTGGCCAGGAGTCAACTTGAAATAAGGCATAGGAGTGTTTGGATCCTTGTGCCAGAGATCAATGTAGTCGAGGATCAACTTTGGATCCAAAAGCAGAGGCACATTTGTGCCCTTGGTGCTAGCGGCCCTGACTTGCCTATCTCTGATGATTTCAGCAAGTTCCTCATCATCAGCTTCGTCTTCATCATACGGCACTTGGAAGGCGACCTGCTTCTTGTGAGGACTTCGGCGAGAACCTCGTCCAGCAGTGGTCTTTGTCTTCACCAGAGAGGGTCCCGTTGAAGAATTTGGTGCGGCTGAGGAACTAGTAGAAGCTCCTGAGGCAATAAAGATGCATGTAGTCCTTTGGCACGTGGCAAGATGCACAGGTGCGGAGGATTTGGTCGGAGCAGCTGAGGACTTTGGAGGAGGATCTGAGGACTTTGGAGCTGGAGCAACATGAGGAGTTGGCCATGAGGGCTTTGAGGATTCTGGCCGTGAGGGCATTGCTGAGGAACTTGGCCTTGAGGGCATTGAAGGTGAAGCACTTGGCTTGTGCGCAGGCTTCTTTGACATGGCCTTCTTAGGCTTGACAGAGGCCTCAGCAGCAGCAGCAGCAGAGTCTTCATTGAATTTCCTCGCTGCTTCTTTTGCCTGTTTGGCCAACTTGGCCTGGCGCTTGGCCCATTCTTCAGGATAGTCCTCACCGCGCTTGAGGCTGGTGGGATCAGCTATTTGGCCAGGTGCCAATGGAGGTCTTGAGCATGGAGGATTGAGTGCAAATTTCTTCATGTATTTGGGAGTAACATATCTGTACTCCCTCCATTCTCTTGCCCATCTCCTTTCTATCTTCTGAATGCACACCTTGCACTGATTTTTATCTTCCTCAGGGGGTGTGCAGTACCCAGCATAGATGTCCTCAGGGATTTCAAATGCATTGTTGACCTCAGGCCTCTTTCCTCCTTTCTGTGGCTTCTTACCGTCAGCCATTTTCTTCAGATGAGGAATTTGAACAATGGAATTCTCTAAAGAAGTATGCAACTTTTCTTCGAGGAACACTGCAAATGAGTTAAGTTGATGAGAACCTAGTGATTCAGCAGCGGACATGAGTACCTGTGAACAGAGTATAGTTGCGAGGAATTTGGAGAGGTCATATGCGTTCTCAGAAGGTTTTGTAAAAAGAACAAGTTTGAGGAAATTGACCAGACGAGTCTTGAAGAATTTCACTAAGCGTTCTTAGTCTTAGGTTCCAGAGTTTTACACATCAGAAATCCGCACAATTGAGGAATCTTGAAGAGAAATTATAGCTTAGAGAATTGAATCAAGATCAGATGACATGTGAGGTGTTTAGTGTGTGAAGAGTTTGAAGAATAAACACCTTTGAGGATTTTGTAGAAATCATTTAAATCAAAGAGGGCAGTAAAAGTAACTTTTAATTACCCTGGACGAAGAACACGACGAACTGGGATGTGGAGATGTGAAGTTCATCAGTGCATATCTTCCACACCCTAACTTGGCTGAGGAAGACAGCTACGGCGGCGGCGGAGTGAAGAAATCCGCGGTCGGCGCGAGTACGACGGCGACGAGGTCGAGGCAGTGAAGCTCTTCCTCACCGGCGACGATGAAGTAGCGGCGGTGCTAGGGTTTGAGAAGCTCGAGAGGGAGAGAGGTCGAGCGGAGTAAAGGAAGTGAGGAAGGGGAGGGGGTATTTATAGCCACGGTGAAAAACTGTTTGCCCGAAGAATTTGGACGAACGTGCCCCTGACCCTTCTCATTCGCTTGACATGTGTCACCCACGTACTGAGAAGTGGAGATCGTGTTAGATCGTGGGTGAATAGATAAGTATTTCGTGGGATGTGGAACGGTTTGAGCGGTAAAGCCAAAAATTTGGATAAGATAAGTTAAAAGTTCCGTTCGCAAATTCTTCAGCTGACAAGGACATAGTGAAGATTTTGAACGAGTTTCAAATAGAACGCACATGAAGAAATTGTGAATAGATTGGGTTGAGTATAGCATAGAGGGGGAAGGGTCCGATCACATTCACTTAGCAGAAAAAACCAACTTGAAGAATTAGCCATAAGTGAATGCTGTAGAGGACATAAACTCATATATATATATATATATATATAGCCAATGAAGAAAAACGACGGAAACAGTGAAGACAATGCAAAGTTGAAGAAAATGAACAACTGAGGAATTTCAAAACTGAGGAAAAACTCAAATTGAAGATTTTCAACTTTTGGTGGTGGCGTGACCCGCCGTATAAGAATGATGATTTCAGACACCGTGTACAATTGTCGTAGGGTTCAGAGAATCAAATTCTTCGTTAATTTCTTCACACTTAGAGTGTTATTCTTCATTGATTGAAGAAAAACATTTCTTCATGTGTTGCAAATCTAAGTCATCAATTTTGCATAAGTGTTAGGATGAGTGTCCTTTTCAAAGAACATTCGAAGATTCTAAGATATTTAGCTCACACCGCAACTTGCTAAATCTCTTCTCATCCAAGGGCTTTGTGAAGATATCGGCTAGCTGGTCTTCAGTCTTCATGTGCTCGATGGAGATGTCGCCCTTGAACACATGATCGCAAAAAAATGATGACGAATCTGAATGTGCTTTGTCTTCGAGTGCTGAACTGGGTTGTGAACAATCTTGATGGCACTCTCATTGTCACAGAAGAGAGGCACATTCTTCACGTTGATGCCGTAGTCCTTGAGAGTTTGCTTCATCCATAGCAATTGAGCACAGCAAGAGCCAGCAGCAATGTACTCAGCTTCAGCAGTAGACAGTGATACGCAGTTCTGTTTCTTCGAGGACCAACAGACCAAAGATCGTCCGAGGAAATGACATGTGCCAGATGTTGACTTGCGGTCCACACAATCACCAGCATAGTCAGAGTCAGAATATCCGATGAGATCAAAAGCCGGGCCCTTGGGGTACCATAATCCAAGTGTTGGTGTGTGAGCTAGATATCGAAGAATATGCTTCACAGCCTTGTGGTGTGATTCCTTCGATGTAGCTTGAAATCGGGCACAGATGCAAACACTAAGCATAATATCTGGCCTAGATGCACATAAGTACAATAAAGAACCAATCATGGAGCGGTATACCTTATGATCGAAGTCAATACCATTTTCATCAGTGCACAGATGGCCATTTGTGGGCATTGGAATTTTGACGCCTTTGCAATCTTGCATGCCGAATTTCCTCAGTACATCCTTGAGGTATTTCTCCTGAGATATGAATATGCCATTGCGTTGTTGACGATTTTGAAGACCTAAGAAGAATTTCAACTCTCCCATCATAGACATTTGATATTCTTCACTCACCATATAGGCAAATTCATCACTATAACGTTGGTCAGTACAGCCAAAGATAATATCATCAACATATATTTGGCACAAAAACAATTCACCATCATAAGATTTAGTGAAAAGAGTAGGGTCGAGTGAACCGGGTTTGAAGCCTTTCTTCATGAGGAATTCCTTCAAAGTATCATACCACGCCCGAGGGGCCTGCTTGAGGCCATAGAGGGCCTTATTGAGTCTGAAGACTTTGTCAGGATTCTTTGGATCTTCAAAACCTGGGGGTTGAGCAACATATACTTCTTCCTCAAGCTTACCATTGAGGAATGCACTTTTCACATCCATTTGATATAAAGTGATATCATGATGGTTAGCATAAGCAAGTAATATGCGAATAGCCTCAAGTCTAGCAACAGGTGCAAAAGTTTCATTGAAATCAATTCCTTCAACCTGTGTGTAGCCTTGAGCTACTAGCTGTGCCTTATTCCTCACCACAAGGCCATTTTCATCTTGCTTGTTGCGGTAGATCCACTTTGTGCCAATGATATTGTGCTTGCGAGGATCTGGACGTTTAACCAGTTCCCAGACGTTGTTGAGCTTGAACTGATGTAATTCTTCTTGCATGGCCTGAATCCACTGAGGCTCCAGAAATGCTTCATCTACCTTAGTGGGCTCTGTGATAGAGACAAACGCATAGTGCCCACAAAAGTTAGATAAATGTGAAGCTCTTGAGCGTGTGAGAGGACCTGGTGCTTCAATGTCATCGATGATCTTTTCAACTTGCACTTCTTTTGCAACGCGAGGATGAGCTGGTTGTCGTCGAGGAATTTGATCAGCATTTTCTTCAGGACCATTTTCTTCAGCATTTACTTCAGGTGCATTAGCTCGACGTTCTTCACGTTCTGGAATGAATTCTTCAGCAGATTCTTCAGTAGGAATGACATCCTCAGTAGCCTTGAACTTGATAGTTTCCTCAGGTGCCGGTTCATCTATCACAGAAGGTAGGTGCTCTCTTTGCGAGCCATTAGTTTCATCGAACCGCACATCTACAGTTTCAACAACCTTGTGAAGAACGTTGTTGAAGACTCTGTAGGTGTGCGAGTCCTTTCCGTAACCAAGCATAAAACCTTCATGTGCTTTCGGTGCAAATTTAGAGTTATGATGAGGATCTCTAATCCAGCATTTAGCACCGAAGACTTTGAAATAACTCACATTGGGTTTCTTGTCAGTGAGGAGTTCATAAACAGTCTTCTTGAAGAATTTGTGAAGATATACCCTGTTGATGATGTGGCACGCAGTATAAATTGCCTCAATCCAGAAGTGACGAGGCGTCTTGTACTCATCAAGCATAGTGCAAGCCATCTCAACAAGAGTTCTGTTCTTGCGCTCCACGACGCCATTCTGCTGAGGAGTATAAGGAGCAGATAACTCATGAGTAATACCAAGTTCATCAAGATAGTCATCAAGACCAGAATTCTTGAACTCAGTTCCATTGTCACTTCTGATGTGCTTGATCTTCACACCAAAGTTGGTTGAAGCCCTCGAGGAAAATCGTTTGAAGACTTCCTGCACTTCATGTTTGTAAGTAACAATGTGTACCCATGTGTATCGAGAGTAATCATCAACAATAACAAAGCCATAGAGAGATGCATCATTTGTGACTGCTGAGTAATGATTAGGACCAAAGAGGTCCATGTGAAGCAATTCGAATGGTCGAGTAGTGGTCATGATAGTCTTCGCTGGATGCTTGGCCTTTGTCATCTTCCCAGCTTCACAGGCTCCGCATAAGTGATCCTTGAGGAATTTGACATTCTCAATGCCAATGACATGCTTCTTCTTCGCAAGAGTGTGCAAATTCCTCATGCCTGCATGACCAAGTCGTCGATGCCATAGCCAGCCTTCTGAAGCTTTTGCAAGTAGACACACGGCTAGTTGCGGTCCTATAGAGAAATCAACAATATACAAGTCTCCTCTCCTAAAGCCTTCGAAGACTTTGGAATTGTCAGCTTCCATAACCACAACACAACGATACTTGCCAAAGACAACAACCATATCAAGATCACAAAGCATTGAGACAGACATGAGGTTGTATCCTAAGGACTCGACAAGCATGACTTTGTCCATGTGTCGATCCTTTGTGCTCGCAACCTTACCTAGACCCAATACCTGACTTTTGCCTTTGTCAGCAAAGATGATATGCTTCAGATGCGATGGTGATAAGGGAGCATCCATCAATAGATTCTTGTCACCAGTCATGTGATTTGTACATCCACTATCGAGGACCCACTCAGTGGCTTTGGGTTGATCATCCTGCAGATGAATTAGTGCAGTTTACGAACTCATATACTTCATCAGTGAAGAATATGACATCAATTCATCAGATCAATTTCATCAAGTAATAGAACAGATAAAGCAGTATGAGGACGTGAGAAATGAAAGTTCATTTCTTCATGATTAGCCTGCGTCCTTTCAGGCACTTTTCAGGTCTCCGGCAAATTCTTTAGATGTTTACGCACATCTGGAGACCTGACCCTGCATAAGAGATTAGTTCTTTTTCTTCACCACCCACATCTGAAGGGGTGACAAAGAGTTCATCACTCTGCGAGCTCCATACGAGAAAGGTGGCATAGAAGCCAGTCTATTTCGTTTCACATAAGAGGAGTTAGGGTAAGCATATGAATAAGCAGAGAAATTCTTCAAGGACTTATGAACATAATGATTAGAAGAATAATGCTCATATTCATAGCCCTTAGCTCTTCCCTGCGAAACAGAGTTGTTAGAACGATGATATTCATATGAGGACTTTGATCCTTTTGAGGAATTTGATCCACGTGAGGAATTTGGTCCGTATGAGGACTTGGATCCATATGAAGAATTTGGTCCATATGAAGAATTTGATCTGGGGTTCCTATTCTTCACAGGTGGTGTCATGAGGACATTCACCTGAAGACTTTCAAGGCACCTTTTGGGAACCCAGATTTTCTTCATAGGGGAACCGTTCCTGCAGTTAGTACCAACATATCTAGCAAATACTTCACCATTCTGATTTTTGAAAAGTTTATAGTTGGAGTCAAATGACTCATCAGAAGAATGAGAAGATTCACATGTAAAGCCAGATAGATTAGATGGATCAACTAGAGGTCCCTTTGCAGCAACCCATGAGGTTTTGGGGTACTGCTCAGGCTTCCAATATGTACCATCAGCATTGAGTTTCCTCTCAAAGGCAATACCCTCTTTCCTAGGTTCCTGTTGAGGATCTGCTTTTTAAGCACATCACAAAGAGTCTGATGCCCTTTGAGGCTTTTGTACATGCCTGTTATGTACAATTCCTTCAGCCCTGCATCGTCAGTGATACTAGCAATGTCCTCAGATGAGGAATTAGTGATAGCAGAGATAGTTGAAGAATTTGTAGCATTAGAAGCATTTGAACATTCAGGTGAAGAATTAGCAGATTCACGTTCAATGCACTTTAAGCATGGAGGAACAAATTCTTCCTGAGAAGCGTTGATTTGTTGAGCAAGTAATGAATCGCGCTCCTTCAGAAGATCTTCATAACTCACTCTTAGCTTCTCAAGGTCTTGCTTTCTTTGAAAAAATTCATAAGAAAGCTTCTCATGATCAGATAAGAGAGTGTTATGATGACCTTGAAGGTTGTCAAACCTAGTCTGAAGTCTCTGGAGATTTTCAATCAAGGTTTTAGTGCGATCCATTTCTTCACCTAACATATCATCACTTTTGTCTAGCATGTTTTGAACCTTTTCAAAAGCCCTTTGTTGTTTCATAGCAATCTTAGCAAGTTTAGAATAGCTGGGCTTGAGGTTTTCATCAGATTCATTCTCGCTTGATTCAGAGGAGGTATATTTGAGTACCTTGGCACCCTTTGCCATGAAGCAATAGGTGGGAGCGTAGTCATCATTGCCTTCATCAGCCCTGTTGGTGGAGCCATTTTCTTCAGAGTTGAAGATAGACTTGCTGACGAATGCAGTAGCGAGAGCTAGACTCGCCACACCAGACTCGGACTCCTCAGATGCCTCATCTTCCTCATTTTCTTCAGATTCAGCCTCAGAGTCCATTTCCTTGCCAATGCATGCCCGAGCCTTCTTGGAGCTGCTCTTCTTGTGAGATGAAGACTTTGAGGATTTTGATGATGAAGATTTTGAGGATTTCTTCTTTTTCTTCGCATCATCAGAACTATAATCCTTGTATTTCTTCTTCTTTGATTCCTTTTCCCACTAAGGACAATCTTGAATGTAGTGTCCAGGTTTCTTGCATTTGTGACCAATCCTTTTCTTGTAGTCACTGGACGAGGAATCATTGCTCCTTGAGGGTCTTCCAAAGCGACCACATCTTGAGAAGAGTGTACTTGCGAATGTCATCAGCTTCCGCCATCTTGCACAGATCGGTAAGACCAATCTCAGTGACGGTCCACAGTTTGTTGTTCATCGCCATGAGGTGCTTCTTCATCATGGCCTTCCACTTGGGATACTCGTGACCGTCAAAGATGGGGCATGACACAGTCTTCATTCCTGTGGTCGACATAACTAAAACTCCAGGCGGTTAAACCAAAATCACACAGAACAAGGGAGTACCTTGCTCTGATACCAATTGAAAGTGCGTTATATCGACTAGAGGGGGGTGAATAGGCGATTTTTATGAATTCTTCACTGAGGAATTTGCGGGTGAGGAAATTCCTTAGCGAAGAACTACTTGCAGCTGAATAAGTACTCAAGAGTAAGCATAGCAGAACATAGGCATGGTCATCATGATGAAATGAAGACAAACACAGAGTACAGAAAGTGTAAACACAGGATAGCACAGGATGAAGATAAACAGACTAAAGAAATTGAACTGAGTAAATTGAGAAAGTCTTCAGTCAAAGTCTTCAAACACAGATATGACAAGCACACAACACAGTAATGAGGAAATGAGAGAGTTGAGGAAATAGAACCAGTAGGCTTGGTGAAGACAATGATTTGGTAGACCAGTTCCAACTGCTGTCTTAGTTGTACATCTGGTTGGAACGGCTAGGTATTTAAACCTGAGGACACACAGTCCTCACCGTATTCTCCTTGAGCTAAGGTCACACAGACCTCGCCCAATCACTCGTGGTAAGTCTTCAGGTGACTTCCGAACCTTCATAAACTCGGTCACTCGACGATCCACAATTCCTCTTGGATGCTCTAGACCATGACGCCTAACCATCTGGAAGAAGCACAGTCTTCAAAGGTAACAAGCGTTGGATCCACGCAGGATCAATCTCTTCAGTGATGCTCAATCACTTTGGGTTTGTAGGTGTTTGGGTTTGGGTTTTCCTCACTTGATGATTTTCGCTCAAAGTCCTCGGAGGATGGGATGCTCTCAAATGACAAGTGTCAGTTTCTCTCAGAGCAGCCAACCAGCTAGTGGTTGTAGGGGCGGCTATTTATAGCCTAGGGAGCAGCCCGGCATGATAAGACATAAATGCCCTTCAATGATATGACCGTTAGGTGGGTAGATATTTTGGGACAGCTGGCGCATAGCACAGCAACGGTCGGAAATTTGAGTATCAAATTCCTCAGGGCTATCATGTTCCTCACTGTGTAGGCAATCCGCACTGGCGAATTCCTAACTCCTCAGTCAGAACAAATTCCTCAGAGACCACAAGAACTTCGTCTCTGTCACTGAAGAATATGACTGAACTGTATGAGATTTCCAATGGCTTCACTCGAAGGGATTGGTAGGTGTAGGATTTTGAGTTGAGCATCACTTGGAAATTTTTCCTTAGTATTTCCTCGACCCCCTTTAACAGTACGGTGTTTCCTATGACTCAAGAGAGAGAAAATGAAACTACGAAAACAAAAGTCTTCACGCTTCATATTCCTCGTATGAATACCAAGTCTTCAGGATTACACCAATTTCTTCACTTTCAAAGTCTTCAGAAAGTCTTCAGAAATCCAAAGTCTTCAGTCGAAGAACTTCATTTTTAGGGGTCGACTTTCTCTGTAAACATCAAACTCCTCATAGACTTATAGACCTGTGTACACTCATAAACACATTAGTCCCTTAACCTATAAGTCTTCAATACACCAAAATCACTAAGGGGCACTAGATGCACTTACACCTGGCACCCTGTGCCTGGTGCCCTCATAAGGGAAGCGTGTGATGAAGCATGCCTCCATGTGGTGCTCGAGCGCCTCCCTCATGACGTTGGCTAAGTCAGAGGTCCTCCAGAAGAGAGCCCCCAAGCCCAGCCTGAGGAGGGCGCCGGGCGCGCCTTCCTATGCGAGAGAGGGAGGTGCCCCATCCGTGGGCGTAGGTCCTGAGTTGGTGCCACTAGAGATACCACTCTCCTGAGGCTCTTGGCGGAGCAGCTGCTTCTTCTTCTTGGGGACCGCCTCCGGAGGGTAGATGGTGCCTCTTCGTTGTCTGGGTCTTCAATTGTCGCAGCATGGTAGGCGCACTCGAGGGAGCACACCGCGTCCTTCTCCTCGCAAGCGATCGTGATGATGTCGCAGTTCCTTGGCATCTTGAGGATGTTGTAGCCGTGGTGGGTCACCGCCATGAACTTGGCCAGGGCCGGATATCCAAGGATGGCATTGTACGGCAGGCGGATGTGGGCGACGTCGAAGTCGATGAGCTTGGTGCGGTAGTTGTCACGCTGGCTGAAGGTGATAGGGAGGCGGATCTGCCCTATCGGAGTGGTGGAGCCGTCGGTCACTCCTGAGAAGGGCTTGGTGGGCTGCAGCTGATCATATGGCACTTGGAGGCGGTCGAACATCTCGATGGAAAGAACATTGAGCCTCGCACCGCCATCAATGAGGGTCTTGGTGACAAGGACATTGCTGATGACGGGCGAGCAGAGCATTGGGAGGGCGCCGGTAGTTGCCACGCACTTGAGCTGGTCGGACGAGCTGAAGGTGATGGTGCACTTGGACCACCTGAGCTGGCGTGTGGCCTCGAGCCTGGGGAGGGCCGCGTTCACCTCGCGAGCGAACTACTTGAAGATGCGTTGGGAAGCTGGGGCCTGAGCGCCACCCAAGATGTAGGCGATGGCGCGAGGTTCCTCGAAGCCCCCAGCCCCCTCATCCTTGTGGTGGTCTTCGTTCCTCCTTATGGTGGTGGCAGCGGAGGGAGGCCGGCATTGCCCTGAGGACAGTCCTCACGAGGTTGATCTCTCCAGGTGCCCTCGTGAGGCTGGCCTTGCCAGCGGTCCTCACGAGGCTGGTCACGCCACTCCTGGCGAGGGCCGCGGTCGTCCCAACGCCCACCACTTCTGCCTCCTCCGCGGCCGTAGCCTCGGTCGTTGCGCTCGGGGCGTCGACCGAAGCGCCCGTCGCGGATGGCCTTGAGCTCTTGAAAGTCAATTGTGTTGTGGTTGTGTATGTTGTGGAAGGCGCAGAACGGGCGGCTAGCCTTGGATGACCCTGGGTGGTCGCAGCCGCGCTTCATCTCCGGCTCAGCCGCAAGCACGGCCACCCCCTTGCGCTTCACGTCCTTGGTCTTGGCCTTCTTGTCTTCCGGGTCGGTAGCTGCAAGCTCAAGGAGGGAGAGGCGCCCTTCCTCAGCTCTCGCGCACTTGGTCGCCATGTTGAACATCTCCAGGGCCGTGCACAGGTCCTCGTGGATGGCAAGCTCCTCCTTCATCTTGACATCGCGGACGCCATCAAAGAATGCTGAGATCATGGCCTTGTCCGTCACCTTGGGGATCTTGAGGCGAACACTGTTGAAGCACTGGATGTACTTCTGCAGGGCTTCCCCCGACTGCTGCTTGATGCGACGCAGGTCACCCGCAGCAGGCGGGCGGTCGCGAGTACCCTGGAAGTTGGCGACGAAACGCCCGCGCATCTCACCCCAGGAGGAGATTGATCCCGCGGGCAGGTTCAGGAGCCACGAGCGTGCGTCGTCCTTGAGAGCCATGGGAAACCAATTCGCCATGACCTTTTCGTCGCCATTGGCCGCCTCGATGCTCAGCTCATAGAGCTACAGGAACTCAGCGGGGTCGGGGGTGTCGTCGTAGCACGGAGGTAGGTCGGGCTTGAACTTGCCCGGCCAGACGACACTGCGCAGCTCAGGGGTGAAGGCGCGGCAGCCCGCCATGGTCACTAGAGCTCGTCGTGGAGGTGGAGCTTGGTCTTGGGACCCACGCGCCGCCGCCGCAGGTGGCGCGCGGTCTTGACGTGGTGGTGTCGGGAGTGCAGGAGCATCCCCTGGCCGCCGCTGGACCTCCTCGCAACTTTCTTCTTCACGCGCGGGCGCCCTCCACGGTGGGTCACGCCGCGGGGCCGCGCATCTCGGTCTGAGGACGACATCTTGACGGGGAAGTCGTGGAGGCGCTCCATGGGCTACGCCGCCCCCGGCGGGAGGCGGGCGAGGTAGCGAGAGGGACGGTGCTGGAGAGCCCCCAATGGCGCTGACGAGCTCGGCGAGGCGGTCCGGCCAGTCCTCGTAGAGGTCGTCGATGAGGCGGTAGCGCAGGAGCTCGCGCAGCCTGCGCGTCCGCGGGCCCACGACGAGCGTGGGACGACGAGCCGGCCGGAGTCAGCGACGAGGTGGCGGTGCGTCCGTCCCTCCACACGGAGGGGTGCAGTGATACGTCTCCAACATATCTATAATTTTTTATTTTTCCATGCTGTTATTTTATCAATCTTGGATGTTTTATAATCATTTTATATCATTTTTTGGTACTAACCTATTGACATGGTGCCAAGTGCCAGTTGCTGTTTTCTGCATCTTTTTTACATCACAGGAAATCAATATCAGACGGAGTCCAAATGCAACAAAACTCCATGATGATTTTTTATGGACCAGAAGGAATGTAATGGGCCCTGGCTGCGCCGGGGGGGTGCTCCGAGGGGGGCACGACCCACCAGGGTGCGCCGGGAGGTCCAGGCGTGCCCTGGTGGGTTGTGCCCACCTCGGATGCCCCCCGGACCGCCTCTTTGCTCTATAAATACCCCAATATTCCAGAAACCCTAGGGGAGTCGACGAAATATTCATCCAGCCGCTGCAGAGTCCGGAACCACCAGATCCAATCTAGACACCATCTCGGATGGGGTTCACCACCTCCATTGGTGCCTCTCCGATGATGCGTGAGTAGTTCTTTGTAGACCTTCGGGTCCATAGTTACTAGCTAGATGGCTTCCTATCTCTCGCTATATTCTCAATACAATGGTCTCTTGGAGATCCATGTAATGTAACTCTTTTTCGGTGTGTTGGGATCGATAAACTTTGAGTTTATGATCAGATCTATCTTGTTATATCCATGAAAGTTATTTGAGTTTCTTTAATCTCTTATATACATGATTGCTTATAGCCTCGTATTTCTTCTCTGATATTTGGGTTTTGTTTGGCCAACTCGATCTATTTATCTTGCAATGGGAAGAGGTGCTTTGTAGTGGGTTCGATCTTACAGTGCTTGATCCCAGTGACAAAAAGGGAAACGACACATATGTATCATTGCTACTAAGGTTAAAACGATGGGGTCTATCTCTACATAGATAGATCTTGTCTACATCATGTCATCGTTCTTATTGCATTACTCCGTTTTTTCCATGAACTTAATACACTAGATGCATGCTGGATAGCGGTCGATGTATGGAGTAATAGTAGTAGATGCAGGCAGGAGTCGGTTTACTAATCTTGGACGTGATGCCTATATAATGATCATTGCCTGGATATCATCATGATTATTCGAAGTTCTATCAATTGCCCAACAGTAATTTGTTTACCCACCATTTGCTATTTTCCTCGAGAGAAGCCACTAGTGAAACCTACGGCCCTCGGGTCTTCTTTCTCATATATTTTCCTTTGCGATCTAATTTTGCTTCCATTTATTTTCAGATCTATTAAACCAAAAATAGTTTGCTGAACTTTATTTATTTGTGATCTATTTATTTAATCTATTACAACTTTCTCCCATCCACGCACCGTTTCTGGCGCCGTTACCCGAAAAGGATTGACAACCCCTTTAACACGTCGGGTTGCGAGGTGTTGTTATTTGTGTGCAAGGGTTGTTTACGGTGTTGCTTGGTTCTCCTACTGGTTCGATAACCTTGGCTTCATTTCTGAGGGAAATATCTACCGCCGTTGTGCTGCATCATCCATTTGCCTCTCGTTTTCCTCTCCCCCACTTCACAAAAAATTGCCGTTTTTATTCGCCCTCTTTTTCGTTCGCCTTTTTCTCTTCAGATCTCTTGTTTGCTATCTCTACTTGTGTTACCATGTGCCTTCTATTTGCTTGCATCTTTTCTTGCTAAAAATCTATTGATATGGATCCTCATCCACTTGCTAATCTTTTCAAAAGATCCAAGTATGATGAACCAATTGCTAGTGAGTTGAGTACACTAGATTATCTTTATGAAGTTTTGCTTCAAATTCGTGAATCTAAAAATTGTGATGAAGTGCTAAAAGAAGAAATTTATGAAGTGATTCATGATAGCTCCTTGAATAAAAAGCTTGATTGCAATGATTTTAATATAAATTCTATTAATGTCAATTGTGTTAGTGATATGCAAAACCCCAATATTGTGGATGCTTGTTTTGATATATCTACTACTTATTGCAATGATCATGATTGGGGTGATGATGATTCTTATGATCTTGAAAATTTATTTAAACCTCATGATAAATATGCTTGTGATAATATTAAAAGTGGGTTTGGAAGAGTGTCAACTTTAGCTAAAATTAATCCCACATATTTGGAGAGTGTTCAATCTTGTGAATTTTTTTATAAAAGTGGGCTTGGAGAGGTCATGACTTTATTTGATGATAATCCACTATTTTGGAAGAGTGTCAACTTTGCATGCATGTCGATCATGAAGAGAATATTTTACGTGATAGTTATATTGTTGAATTTGACTATGATCCCACATTTAATTATTATGAGAGAGGAAATTATGGTTGTGGAAATTTTCATGTTACTAAATTACCTCTCGTTATGTTGAGATTGCTATTGTTTCTTTCTTCTTCCTTGCATATGCTAGATATCTCTTGTCTTAATAATTTGTTTGCTTATAAAATTCTTATGCATAGGAAGTACGTTAGAATTAAATAAGTTTATCACATGTTTTATGATGCTCTCTTTGTGTTTCAACTTTTATCTTTCATGTGAGCATCACTGAAATTATTATGCCGAGCTAGGGGCGTGAAACTATAGCGCTTGTTGGGAGGCTACCCAATGAACAAAAATTATTTTTTGCTTTTTGCTTTCTGTTCTTGAGTGTTAGCACAATTATGCTACTGTTATGATTGTGTTTTTTTGTTTTAATTAGTGTTTGTACGAAGTAGAACCAATAGGATCTTCTTGGGTGATAGTTGTTTGATCTTGCTGAAAAACAGAAACTTTTGCGCTCACGAAAATAATTGTTAAAAATCACCAGAACATGATAAAATGCCAATTCGCTTTGCATAAGATTAATATACAAATTACCTAGGACGTCCTCATTTTTCAGAATTTTTGGAGTTACAGAAGTATTCGAACAAATCAGATTGCTACAGATTGTTCTGTTTTAACAGATTCTGTTTTCTTTGCGTTGTGTGCTTATTTTGATGGCTCTATGGTTTTCTTTAATGAGTTTTTGCCATAGAAAAGTTGGAATACAGTAGATATAATGCAAAAACAAAATATGAATTGGTTTGGTACAGTACTTATGGTAGCAATATATTTTTCTTATACTAACGGATCTCACGAAGGTTTTGTTGAGTTTTGTGTGATTGAAGTTTTCAAGTTTTGGGTTATCTTACGATGGATGTAGGAAGGATAGAAGAGCCTAAGCTTGGGGATGCCCCAGCATCCCAAGCTATTATCCAAAAATGAGCAATCAACTAAGCTTGGGGATGCCCCCGAGTGGCATCCCCTCTTTCTTCTAACGACCATCGGTATTTTACTTGAAACTATATTTTTATTCGTCACATGATAAGTGTTTTGCTTGGAGCGTCTTGTATGATATGAGTCTTTGCTTGTTTTATTTTGTGTTTTAAGTCATCAATCCTTGCTCGACACACCTATTTGGGAGAGCCAAAATTATGTCATGACTTGTTAGAATTGCTCTCTATGCTTCACTTAAATTTGTATGAGCTATGGACTTGCTCTAGTGCTTCACTTATATCTTTTTTAGCACGGTGTGCTTAGTATTTTGAAGAAATGCTCTCTTGATTCACTTAGATTTATTTGAGAGTTAGTAAATTTTTTGAAGAAATTCTCTCTTGCTTCAGTTAAATTATTTTGAGAGAAAGAAAAAATATGCTCATGAACTTATATTTGTTTGAGCTTATGAAAAGCAACACATGAAAAATAGTCCCAAAGTGATAGATATCCAAGAAGGATATAATAAAAACTTTCATGAAGATCATTGGACAAAATAAACTTGATTCTTAGTAAGAGTTTTGAGATATGATGATGTGATATGTGAGTTATGTTGATGAGTAATTATGCTTTAGTAAGAATATTGGCGTTAAGGTTTGTGATTCCCTATGCAAGTACGAAAGTCAATAGTCATGCAATGAAATTATATCCTACTTGTGGTGCATTATTCTGTGTTAATTATGCTTAATGCTTGCTTATGAGATTATTCGTTTCTTGGTTGGTCGCTTCTCAATCTTTTTGCTAGCCTTCATTTTGCACCAAGTATGATCTCTACTTGTGCATCCAAAATCCTTTAAACCAGTTTTGCCACATGAGTCCACTACATCTACCTATATGCGGTATTCTTTTGCCGTTCTAAGCAAATTTGCATGTGCCATATCTAATTCTCAAAATAAATGTCTCTTTTGTTTCGCTCGCGGAACGGTGAGGGGTGGCTAATATTTTTCCATGCTGGATGTGTTATTCTCACGATGAGTGTTCATTCACTTGTCATTGCACGAGAGTAAGGCAAAGGTTTTAGGGATGCCCAGTCCCGAAATGCAAAATTGAATTTACTTTATGTTGTCAAATAGTAAATTCCTTGGAAAGTGTTGGTATGGAGGGCAACCGTGGATACGGCTAGCCATGGAAAGTGTTGGAAAATGAATATACTTTATGTTGTCAAATAATAAATTCCTTGGAAAGTGTTGGTATGGAGGGCAACCGTGGATACGGCTAGCCATGGAAAGTTTTGGAAAGTGAAAGTATGGTGGAAAAAGGAATAAACTTTATTTTCTGGTTGGGAACCGCCTATGATATATCTAGCATGGAAAGTGTTGGGAACTCTAAGTCGTTTTCGTTGGTGGGATGGATACACCTCCCAAAATGTTTTTATCTCTAATTTTTCACTTTGAGCTTTGGCACCTCTACAAATCCCTACTTCCCTCTGCGAAGAGCCTATCTTTACTTTATGCGATTTTTATTTTGAATTTGAGTCTCCATCGTCTCTCATAAAAGCACCAACTAGGAGGCAATATGATCGTACTTAAGTATTGGGTGTAGTTAATATGCGAGTGTGTTTCATGAATGGATCAATGGTTGAGCATGATGGGCTAGAGATAACTTATTTTAGCGTTGATATTTTGAAAGACATGGTTGCTTGTTGATATGCTTGAGTATCTAAATTATTATGTCAAAACTAGACTATTGCTTTGAATCACATAAAAGTCCAATTGTCCATGCTATAAAGAAAAGAATATGATATGACATGTTAGGCAGCATTCCACATCAAAAATTCTATTTTTATCACTTACCTACTCGAGGACGAGTAGGAGTTAAGCTTGGGGATGTTGATACGTCTCCAATGTATCTATAATTTTTGATTGTTCCATGCTGTTATATTATCAATCTTGGATGTTATATAATCATTTTATATCATTTTTTGGTACTAACCTATTGAAGTAGTGCCAAGTGCCAGTTGTTATTTTCTGCATGTTTTTACATCGCAGGAAATCAATATCAGACGGAATCCAAATGCAACGAAACTCCACGATGATTTTTTATGCACCAGAAGGAACGTAATGGGCCCTCGTTGTGCCTGGGGGTGCCCCGAGGGGAGCACAACCCATCAGGGCGCCCCAGGAGGCCTAGGCGTGCCCTGGTGGGTTGTGCCCACCTCGGGTGGGCCGCCTCTTTGCTCTATAAATACCCCAATATTCCAGAAACCCTAGGGGAGTCGACGAAATATTCATCCAGCCGCCGCAGAGTCCAGAACCACCAGATCCAATCTAGACACCATCTCGGATGGGGTTCACCACCTCCATTGGTGCCTCTCCGATGATGCTTGAGTAGTTCTTTGTAGACCTTCGGGTCCGTAGTTAGTAGCTAGATGGCTTCCTCTCTCTCGCTGAATTCTCAATACAATGGTCTCCTGGACATCCATATGATGTAACTCTTTTGCGGTGTGTTTGTTGCATCGATGAACTTTGAGTTTATGATCAAATCTATCTTTTTATATCCATGAAAGTTATTTGAGTTTCTTTGATCTCTTATATGCATGATTGCTTATAGCCTCGTATTTCTTCTCTTATATTTGGGTTTTGTTTGGACAACTCGATCTATTTATCTTGCAATGGGAAGAGGTGCTTTGTAGTGGGTTCGATCTTACGGTGCTTGATCCCAGTGACAGAAAGTGAAACGACACGTATGTATCGTTGCTACTAAGGATAAAACGATGGGGTCTATCTCTACATAGATAGATCTTGTCTACATCATGCCATCGTTCTTATTGCATTACTCTGTTTTTCCATGAACTTAATACACTAGATGCATGCCGGATAGCGGTCGATGTGTGGAGTAATAGTAGTAGATGCAGGCAGGAGTCGGTCTACTAATCTTGGACGTGATGCCTATATAAAGATCATTGCCTGGATATTGTCATGATTATTTGAAGTTATATCAATTGCCCAACAGTAATTTGTTTACCCACCGTTTGTTATTTTTCTCGAGAGAAGCCACTAGTGAAACCTACGGCCCTGGGGTCTTCTTTCTCATATATTTGCCTTTGCGATCTACTTTTCTCTTGCATTTATTTTCATATCTATTAAACCAAAAATACAAAAATACTTTGCTGCACTTTATTTTATTTGCGATCTATTTATTTAATCTATTACAACTTTCTCCCATCCGAGCACCGTTTCTGGCGCCGTTACCCGAAAGGGATTGACAACCCCTTTAACACGTCGGGTTGCGAGGTGTTGTTATTTGTGTGCAGGGGAAGTTTACGTTGTGTTGCTTGGTTCTCCTACTGGTTCGATAACATTGGTTTCATTTCTGAGGGAAATACCTACCGCTGCCGTCCTGCATCATTCCTTCCTCTTTGGGGAAATACTGACGTAGCTTCAAGCGACATCATGCAGCGATGAAGCTTGCTGCTCGTTCCTCGCTGGGCCGGTGGCGGCGTTGGCGGCGGGTGAGGGAGAACAACGGGGAGGCCTGCCGACGGGCGCCGTCTGGGCGACCCGGGCGGTGAGAGCGGCTCGGCGCTCGGCACGGGCTCGACGAGCATCAGCCATGGAAGCGGTGGAGCGGCTGTGCATCGACTGACGGAAAATAGGCTTCGTCGAACCCCTACCTGGCGCGCCAAATGTCGGATTACGGGTTCCACAAACTCTTGAGAGGTTCGAACTCTGGGGTGCGCATGAAGGACTCTCTCTCCCCAGTCTACCTGCTCAACGATCCCACGGCCTAGCTCGATGAACCGAAAGAACAAGAGACAAGGGGGTTTATCCTGGTTCAGGCCACCTTGCGGTGTAATACCCTACTCTAGCTTTGTGGTGGATTGCCTCGAGGGGCTGAGGATGAACTAGTACAGTGGTGGAACAGCCTTAGGAGGTGAGGCGTTCTTGGGCTCGATGAGCTGATGAGGTGGTCAGGGTAGAATGGCCCCGATCCGACATGCCTCGCTATGGTGGTGGCTAAGGCCTATTTATAGTGGCCTTGGTCCTCTTCCCAAATGTAGGCGGGAAGGGGTCCCACAACAGCCAAATTTGAAGGGAGACAACTAGTACAAGCTATCCTGACAAAAGTAGTCTTCGCCTGCAAAAGGCTCTAGTGGTGACACTGTAGTGGGCTCCGCGATGACCTCCGTCCTGCCGTCCTGGCGGTCTTGGTCTCGTTGCACCGGAATGGAAACCTTTGCCTGATTCCTCAGAACTCCGCGCCTACGCTTGCCTCCTTAGCATCAAAGAGGAAACGGGTACAATGTGCCCGCTGGCGCCCGCCTGGCCTTGGTCGTCACGGCTCACGTCATGTGAACCTCGCGAGGTGCGCCCTGCATAGATATATCCGCTCCTCGCGAGCCAGCCTAGCGAGGCTGCCCCCACGGAGGTCTTGGTGTCGCTCGCCTCGCGAGGCTTGGCCCCTCGCGAGGGTCTTGAGTTGTTGCTGCTGAAGCTGGGCCGTACCGGGCCGCTGATGGAGCCACGCCACGGGTCGCAGGCAGGCAAGTCTGGGCACCCCCGTTCCCAGGACGCCAACATGTTCCTTGATTTTGCGTTCCTAACACAGTCGGGGTTTATGGGCCCCCCTTGACAGTTTGCTTTGAATAAAACTCTTCCAGCAAGGCCCAACTTTGGTTTTAAAATTTGTCAACATAATACTATTGATAATTAATTAATTGGCATAGGGGGTCGCGTCCCCGAGGAATCTTATTCAACAATACAGGGGGGCCAGTGTTGTTGGTGCTGGTCCAAACTGGGTGATGTACGGCGCCCCCTGGGGAACCAGGGTCTCAGCCAACCCGACGTCTTGCCCATCTGGTGTGCCCTGAGAACTAGATACGTGCGACTCCTATCAGTATTGTCGGTACATCGGGCGGTCTTGCTGGTTTTGTTTTACCATTGTCGAAATGTCTTATGAACCGGGATCCCAAGCTTGATCAGGTTGTTTCGGGATGGAGGATTTTCCTCCGCTGGTCGTGAGAGTTTGTCATGAACTAAGTTGGGACACCCCTGCAGGGTTTAATCTTTCTGGAAGCCGTGCCCGCGATTACGTGGCAGATGAGAATTTTTAATATCCGGTTGTAGAGAACTTCACACCAGATCCGAACTTAAAATACACCACCCGCGTGCATAACCGTGACCATCTCTTTTCGAGTGAGTTCGAGAAGAGAACACGGTGGAGTTATGATTGAATCATAAGTAGTTCAGGATCACTTCTTGATCATTACTAGTTTGCGACCGTTATGCGTAGTTGCTCTTCTTATTCTTGTACTCGTAAGTTAGCCACCATACTATGCTTAGTGCTTGCCGCAACCTCACCACTTATCCATTCCATACCCATTAAGCTTTGCTAGTCTTGATACCCATGGTAATGGGATTGCTGAGTCCTCGTGGCTCACAGATTACTACAACAACAGTTGCAGGTACAGGTAATGCGATGATATGACGTGAGAGCGATGCTTGCTCATTTTGGAGTTCTTCTTCTGGTTCTTCTTCTTCGATCGAGGGATAGGTTCCGGGTCGGGAGCCTAGGATTAGCAGGCTGGATGTCATTCTTCTTTTTCGTTTGATTTCATCCGTAGTCAGATCCAGCTCTTCTGTATGATGATTGCTATGTATTGATGAACTGTTGTACTCATGTTGTAGCTTGTGGCGAGTGTAAGCGTTTATCTTGTATTCTCATCTATTCAATACATGGTATGTTGTAATGATATCCACCTTGCTATGCGCTCTAAATGCGATTGTGCCCCAATCATGAGTTCATCACGTGATTGGGATAGAATCGCATCTTGGGTGCTACAAACACCTCCGTCCAGGTGCTTTAATTAACCGCATGTTAAACAACGGCTCAACCACCATTAAAAGACAAGTTGTGGGTGAGGCAGGCGGCTGGTGGATGGAGGTCAAAGAGCTCGCTTCCCCGTGAGCATGCACGACAGACTACTCGCACGTGTCCCGTCTAGCCTGCGGGGCGGACAGGTCGCACACGCCCCATCGAGCCTGCGTGGTGGACAGGTCGCACATGTCCTGCCGAGCCTGTGCGGCGGAGTGCTCGCACGCGTCCTGTTGAGCCTGCACGGTGGACTTCTAGCGCTCATCTCGTCTAATCAAACAGTTGCACGCACGCCACCGACTATGGTTAAATTTTGGCACAAAATACAAACAGGACCAATGAACCAGGACTGAGGTAGTACTCTCCAATAAAAAGAGGGACAAATGGCTGCACTTAAATGGTTACGAGAACACACACGGTTCAAATAATACAACCATTTACGATATTAACATGTTAGCTATTTGTTCCAAAAGGACTGCGTTGGCTATTAATGTGTGCACCTTGTCTCAAATTGGACGATTTTTTTACCACGGCATATATGTTCCATGTCATGAAACCATGCCAAGTTTCATGATTTTTGGGTGAGTTTTAGATTTACTGGGATTTAAAAACCAATATTCTCAATGTTTCAGGACGACAAGACGTTTGTAATTCATTCCCATTCCTTTAGTGAGACTTAAACATGCACCCAAGGACACATGTACGATTTCAACCCATTTTGGTGCACTAGAGCATGTGCTTGTAGTTCAAATTTGAATTATGGACATTAAATGCCTAGAACAATTAATATATAAAATAGCCAAACGAACCCTGAATAATTTCAAATTTCAGCACGAAACTCCTGTTGTTCTATTTTGGATGTAGAAACTAAAATACAAGGCGAGAAGAGGCAGCGATTATCATTTAGCCCACAAGGGGGGCACGTTTCCCTACCGGAACCACGAGGGTTCTTGCAAGAAGCTCCGGTTTGTAAGAGGCTTGTAATAAAGCTTGGCCCAAATTGGACAATTTTTTTACCATGACATATATGTGCCATGTCGTGACACCATGCCAAGTTTCATTATTTTTTGGTGAGTTTTGGACTTATGGGGATTTAAAAACTGAGATTCTCAATGTTTGAGGCCGAGCCAGGACACCGAGATGGTTGTAATTCATTCCCATTCCTTGCATGGGATCTAAACATGCACCCAAGGACACATGTACAATTTTTCTAGCCATTTTGGTTCACTGGAGCATGTATTTGTAGTTCAAATTTGAATTCTGGACATTAAATGCCTAGAAAACTCAATTAATGTATAAAAAGCCAAACGAACCCTAAATATTTCAAATTTCAGCATGAATCTCCTGTTGTTCCATGTTGCCTGTAGAAAAAAATACAAGACGAGAAGAGGTAACGATTATTGTTTTGCCCACAAGGGGGACACGTTTCCCTATCGGAACCACAAGGGTTCTTGTGAGAAGCTCCGGTATGTAAGAGGTTTGTAATAAAGCTTGGCCCAAATTGGACAATTTTTTTTACCACGACATATATGTGCCATGTCGTAACACCATGCCAAGTTTCATGATTTTCTGGTGAGTTTTGGATTTACGGGGATTTAAAAACCGAGATTCCCAATGTTTGAGGCCGAGCCAGGACGCTGAGACAGTTGTAATTCATTACCATTCCTTGCATGGGACCTAAACATGCACCCAAGGACACATGTATGATTTTTCTAGCCATTTTGGTGCACTGGAGCATGTATTTGTAGTTCAAATTTGAATTATGTACATTAAATGCCTAGAAAACTCCATTTATGTATAAAAAGGCCAAACGAACCTTGAATAATTTCAAATTTCAGCACGAATAAACTGTTGTTCCATGTTGCCTGTAAAAAAATACAAGGCAAGAGGAGGCAGCGATTATCATTTCCCCCACAAGGGGGACACATTTCCCTATCGGAACCACAACGCTTCTTGAGAGAAACTGCGGTTTCTAAGAGGCTTGTAATAAAACTTGCTGTGAATTGGACAATTTTTTTCCACTACATATATGTGCCATGTCGTGACACCATGCCAAGTTTCACGAGTTTTGAGTGAGTTTTGGATTTACGGGGATTTAAAAACCAGGATTCTCAATGTTCGAGGTCGAGCGAGACGCCGAGACGGTTGTAATTCATTCCTATTCTTTGCATGGGACCTAAACATGTATCCAAGGACGCATGTATGTTTTTTGTAGCCGTTTTGGTGCACTAATTTGAATTATGCACATTAAATTAAGGGCCAATTACATTTCAGCCATTAACTTGAGCCCACTACTCAAATTTGCCCCTAATTTCAAAGTGTGCTCAAATTTGCCCCTCCGCTGTCATGTGGCCTTATAGAAATGCCCTTCCATGTTGTTTCCATGTAGTTAATGCGCTTTGACCAGTAACTCGTCGTCTTTTAGACATTTCTGCCCCTGGTGCTTACATGTGGGCCTATTTGAATCTTTCTCTCACTCTCTTCTCTTTCTTCAACCTACCGACGCGTGCACTGGATCGGAGCACAGGCGCGTGACTAAGGCGATTGGCACCAGAGGCAGCTGGAATCGACAGAGGAGTGTGATGTGCACGTCGGGCATGGCTTCATCGAGCTCATCGGCGGCCGGCGAGGTAAGTGTTGCTCATCAATTTGGGGATTTTGCAAAATTAGGGTTTGTTCATCCAAAGTGGGGATTTTTTGTTGTTTAGGTTGATGGTGTAGGCATAGTTCAGTGGTCATCTGAGTTCTTCCTCCCCGATCCAACGTTCTGTGGACTTGAGGAGTGCACGAAGCACCGCTGCCTGGGGCATGGACTCGTTCCTGCTCGCCGTGTCGCCTGGGGAGGAGCTAGTACAGGGAGGCGATTTTTGGGCTGCCAACTTGATGTAATTGATTGGGAACTTAAATTCTGTTATTAGAATTGTATCAAGCTATAATTTTGGGCCTGATTTGGGTTTGATATTGCAGTTGCCCGATGGATGCGAGTGGATTGTTTGGATTGACCCGCCTCCGTTAGATCATGTTGGTCGTGCCTTCGAGGAGATGCATGTGATAACCCACAAGTATAGGGGATTGCAACAGTTTTCGAGGGTAGAGTATTCAGCCCAAATTTATTGATTCGACACAAGGGGAGCCAAAGAATACTCTCAAGTATTAGCAGTTGAGCTGTCAATTCAACCACACCTGGATAACTTAGTATCTGCAGCAAAGTATTTAGTAGCAAAGTAATATGGAAGTAACGGTAACGGTAGCAAAAGTAATATTTTTGGGTTTTGTAGTGATTGTAACAGTAGCAACGGAAAAGTAAATAAGCGAAGAACAATATGTGAAAAGCTCATAGACATTGGATCGGTGATGGAGAATTATGCCGGATGCGGTTCATCATGTAACAGTCATAACATAGGGTGACACAGAACTTGCTCCAATTCATCAATGTAATGTAGGCATGTATTCTGAATATAGTCATACGTGCTTATGGAAAAGAACTTGCATGGCATCTTTTGTCCTACCCTCCCGTGGCAGCGGGGTCCTAGCGGAAACTAAGGGATATTAAGGCCTCCTTTTAATAGAGTACCGGACCAAAGCATTAACACATAGTGAATACATGAACATCTCAAACTACGGTCATCACCGGGAGTGGTCCCGATTATTGTCACTTCGGGCTTGCCGGATCATAACACATAGTAGGTGACTATAGACTTGCAAAATAGGATCAAGAACATATATTCATGAAAACATAATAGGTTCAGATCTGAAATCATGGCACTCGGGCCCTAGTGACAAGCATTAAGCATAGGAAAGTCATAACAACATCAATCTCAGAACATAGTGGATACTAGGGATCAAACCCTAACAAAACTAACTCGATTACATGATAAATCCCATCCAACCCATCACCGTCCAGCAAGCCTACGATGGAATTACTCACGCACGGCGGTGAGGATCATGAAATTGGTGATGGAGGATGGTTGATGATGACGACGGCGGCGGATTCCCCTCTCCGGAGCCCCTAATGGACTCCAGATCAGCCCTCCCGAGAGAGTTTAGGGCTTGGCGGCGGCTCCGTATCGTAAAATGTGATGAATCTTTCTCTCTGATTTTTTTCTCCCCGAACTCGAATATATGGAGTTGGAGTTAAGGTCGGTGGAGCTCCAGGGGGCCCATAAGGCAGGGGGCGCGCCCCCCACCCTCGTGGAAAGGGTGTGGGCCCCCTGGCCTTGATTCTTTCGCCAGTATTTTTCATTATTTCAAAAAATAATCTCCGTGAAGTTTCAGGTCATTCCGAGAACTTTTGTTTTTGCACATAAATAACACCATGGCAATTCTGCTGAAAACGGCGTCAGTCCGGGTTAGTTCCATTCAAATCATGCAAGTTAGAGTCCAAAATAAGGGCAAAAGTGTTTCGAAAAGTAGATACGACGGAGACGTATCAACTCCCCCAAGCTTAAACCTTTGCTTGTCCTCAAGCAATTCAGTTGATAAACTGAAAGTGATAAAGAAAAACTTTTACAAACTCTGTTTGCTCTTGTTGTTGTAAATATGTAAAGCCAGCATTCATGTTTTCAGCAAAGATTATGAACTAACCATATTCACAATAACATTTAGGTCTCATGTTTACTCTTGTCAATGGCATAATCAACTAGCGAGCAATAATAATAAATCTCGGATGACAACACTTTCTCAAAACAATCATAATATGATATAACAAGATGGTATCTCGCTAGCCCCTTCTGAGACTGCAAAACATAAATGCAGAGCACCTTTAAAGATCAAGGACTGACTAGACATTATAATTCATGGTAAAAGAGATCCAGTCATAGTCATACCCAATATAAATTAATAGTAATGGATACAAATGACAGCGGTGCTCTCCAGCTGGTGCTTTTTAATAAGAGGGTGATGACTCAACATAAAAGTAAATAGATAGGCCCTTCGCAGAGGGGAGCAGGGATTTGTAGAGGTGCCAGAGCTCGATTTTGAAATAGAGATAAATAATATTTTGAGCGGCATACTTTCATTGTCAACATAACAACCGAGAGATGGCGATATCTTCCATGCTACACACATTATAGGCGGTTCCCAAACGGAATGGTAAAGTTTATACTCCCCCTCCACCAACAAGCATCGATCCATGGCTTGCTCAAAACAACGAGTGCCTCCAACTAACAACAGTCCCGGGGGAGTTTTGTTTGCACTTATTTTGATTTGATTTGCGTAAAGCATGGGACTGGGCATCCCGGTGACCAGCCATTTTCTCGTGAGTGAGGAGCGGAGTCTACTCCTCTTGAGAATAACCCGCCTAACATGGAAGATACGGACAGCCCTAGTTGATACATGAGCTATTCGAGCATACAAAACAGAATTTTATTTGAAGGTTTAGAGTTTGGCACATACAAATTTACTTGGAACGGCAGGTACATACCGCATATAGGAAGGTATAGTGGACTCATATGGCATAACTTTGGGGTTTAAGGGATTGGATGCACAAGCAGTATTCCCGCTTAGTACAAGTGAAGGCTAGAAAAAGACCGGGAAGCGACCAACTAGAGAGCGACAACAGTCATGAACATGCATTAAAATTAATGAACATTGAGTGCAAGCATGAGTAGGATATAATCCACCATGAACATAAATATCGTGAAGGCTATGTTGATTTGTTTCAACTACATGTGTGAACATGTGCCAAGTCAAGTCACTTGAATCATTCAAAGGAGGATACCACCCT
Organism: Triticum aestivum; assembly: GCF_018294505.1. Taxonomy (NCBI): domain Eukaryota; kingdom Viridiplantae; phylum Streptophyta; class Magnoliopsida; order Poales; family Poaceae; genus Triticum; species Triticum aestivum. The sequence continues at coordinate 251,620,289 of NC_057814.1, read as the reverse complement.
ATCATACCACATCACAACCATTTTAATAGCATGTTGGCACGCAAGGTAAACCATTATAAACTCCTAGCTAATTAAGCATGGCATAAGCAACTATAATCTCTGATTGTCATTGCAAACATGTTTAATCATAATAGGCTGAATCAGGAACGATGAACTAATCATATTTACAAAACAAGAGAGGTCGAGTTCATACCAGCTTCTCTCATCTCAATCAGTCCATCATATATCGTCATAATTGCCTTTCACTTGCACGACCGAACGATGTGAATAATAATAATAGTGCACGTGCATTGGACTAAGCTGGAATCTATGAGCATTCAATAAACAGGAGAAGACAAGGCAATATGGGCTCTTGGTTAAATCAACAATAATGCATATAGGAGCCACTTCAACAATTTAATTATGGTCTTCTCCTATCGACCCCCAAAGAAAAGAAAAGAAATAAAACTATTTACACAGGAAATCTCCCAACAAGCAAAAGAAGAACAGGAAATATGTTTGGGTTTTCTTTTAATTAATACTACTACAAGCAAGAAAGCCAACTAGCTAAACGCTACAACTAATTTTTTTTTGTTTTTCTTAAGGTTTTTCAAACACACAAGAAGAAAGCATAAAAAGAAAAATAAACTAGCATGGATATTACAGTGAAAAAGTATGAGCACCGACATCTAGTAATGAGTGTGTAAACATAAATGTAATGTCGGTGAGAAATACGTACTCCCCCAAGCTTAGGCTTTTTGCCTAAGTTGGTCTATTGCCACAGCTGGCCTGGCGGATATCCAAAGCTGTAGCTGGGGTCGTACTGAGAAGAAGCCTCGGATTACCACTGGTTGGCAATCACATCCGGATCCCATTGGTAATCAGACTGTCGTGGAGGATCAAATTGTGGTTCCGGCTCCGGCTGTGTAGCTGATGTAGGGTTCCGGTAGGCGTGGATGGCCGCTAGTGGAACGAGATACTTGCCTGCAAATAAGTCAAACAAGGAAGGAGCAGGCAAGGTAATAGTCTCAGGGTGATTTTTATCAAATAACAGTTTGTACTTAAGCGCCTTTTCCCTATTCTTAACAATAAAATCATGCGCTACCATACTCTTATAATCTAGATAAACAGGAGGCAACAACTTTTCTTCTTTCTCATAATGCCTAATAGGTATGTTATAGTATGCAGCGAGGCGCGAGGCGAAGATGCCTCCCAAGATGGGGCCCTTAGTACGGTTAAGATTTAACCGTTTTGCAACAATAGTGCCCATACGAAACAAGGCATGAAACAAAATAATAATATCAGGGACGCTCTGGTTTCCATAGTTTCCGCGACCAATTAAGCACCTACTAGCAAATAATGCAAATTAACGTAAAACAGGAAAATGTATGCTAGTGATTCTTGCATCGGAAACTTTCCTAGTTTCCCCTATAGCAATTGTATCAATAAACCCCTCCACATCGTCCAGATGTGGTTCCTCTATGATGCCCAAAAAGGGTAACTTGCAAACCTCACAAAATTCACGAAGGGTCATCTCCTTATACTCATCATATAAATAAAAATCCACCGTAGGTGGTGACCTCCTAGAATGGAAATAAACTTTTGCACAAAGGTATTAGTGAGTAAGAGATATTGTTCCCGTTGGTCACGGAGGAAGTCGGTGAGGCCTGCATTCTCAGCCAACTCATAAAAATCATCATAAATCTCGGCTGCTCTCAAGAAATCATCACAAGGCCATTCACACGGCCAAACCTCCGAGGTGCGAGGCAGATTATATTTGGGCCTCTCTTCTTCTTCACTTTGCTTATCTTCGAGCTTCGGCTCGAAGAGCCCCTCAAAACTCTCTTCATCATTTTCTGAAAATTTCTGAAATTTTTAGTAACTTCAAATAAAAGTGAACCAAACTCAACAAAATTGATAGCAACTACTCCCACAAGTGCCTAGAGACTATATCATGCATTAGAACTACTAGGAACCATATAAATTTGACATGCAAGCTCAAGAACATGGTCACCTAGGCGGCACAAATTTGCAATGAATAAAGCACTAGAACAAAAACTAATTGGACCATTAGAGGAGTCGCATACCAAGGAACAATCCCCCAAAGCAGTTTCGTGAGAGGTGCTTTGAGAAAGGAGATCAAAAATTGCAGCAAAATGAGCTAGAACTCGTGCTTGAGCTGGTTGGTGATTTTTGTGGGAGGAAGAAGGAGTGTGTGGGTGCAGGAATAAGTGGAGGGGAGCCACCGTGGGTCCACAAGGCAGGGGCGCGCCCTGGACCCTCGTGGCCAGGTGCTTGCTCCCCCTGCTGTGTTCTCAGTGCCAGATATTCTCAAATATTCTAGAAAAAATCATATTTCAATTTCAGGGCATTTGGAGAACTTTTATTTTCGGGGTATTTTTTATTGCACGGATAATTCAGAAAACTGATAGAAAATACTAATTTTACTTTATTTCAACTAAATAACAGAAAATAAAAGGACGGTACAGAAGGTTGTGCTTTCTAACTTCATCCATCTCATGCTCATCAAAAGGAATCCACTAACAAGGTTGATCAAGTCTTGTTAACAAACTCATTCCGAATAACATGGAACCGGAGAAATTTTGAATAACACTATGTTACCTCAACGGGGATATGCACGTCCCCAATAATAAGAATATCATCTCTCTTTTTGACAGTAGGAAGAGGAAATACAAAACCTCCAAAAATAATCGATGGAATTTTTCCAATAGAGTTGATACTATGAACTTGAGGTTGTTTCCTCGGAAAGTGTACCATATGCTCATTGCCATTAACATGAAAAGTGACATTGCCTTTGTTGCAATCAATAACAGCCCCTGCAGTATTCAAAAAGGGTCTTCCAAGAATAATAGACATACTATCGTCCTCGGGAATATCGAGAATAAAAAAGTCTGTTAAAATAGTAACGTTTGCAACCACAACAGGCACATCCTCACAAATACCGACAGGTATAGCAGTTGATTTATCAGCCATTTGCAAAGATATTTCAGTAGGTGTCAACTTATTCAAGTCAAGTCTACGATATAAAGAGAGAGGCATAACACTAACACCGGCTCCAAGATCACATAAAGCAGTTCTAACATAATTTCTTTTAATGGAGCATGGTATAGTGGGTACTCCTGGATCTCCTAACTTCTTAGGTATTCCACCCTTGAAAGTGTAATTAGCAAGCATGGTGGAAATTTCAGCTTCCGATATCTTTGTTTTATTAGTAACAATTTCTTTCATATACTTAGCATAAGGATTCATCTTGAGCATATCAGTTAATCGCATACGCAAAAAGATAGGTCTAATCATCTCAGCAAAGCGCTCAAAATCCTCATCATCCTTTTTCTTGGATGGTTTGGGAGGAAAGGGCATGGGTTTCTGAACCCATGGCTCTCTTTCCTTACCGTGTTTCCTAGCAACAAAGTCTCTCTTATCATAATGTTGATTCTTTGATTTTGGGTTATCAAGATCAATAGTAGGTTCAGCTTCTACATCATTATCATTGCTAGGTTGAGCATCAACATGAACATCATCATTAACATTATTACTAGGTTCATGTTCATTACCGGATTGTGTTTCAGCATCAGAGATAGAAATATCATTGGGATTCTCAGGTGTGTCTGTAACAAGTTCACTAGAAGCATGCAAAGTCCTATCATTTTTCTTTTTCTTCTTTTTAGAAGGACTAGGTGCATCAATATTATTTCTCTCAGAATCCTGCTCAATTCTCTTAGGATGGCCTTCAGGATACAGAGGTTCCTGAGTCCTTTTACCAGTTCTAGTAGCCACTCTAACAGCAAAATCATTATTCTTACTATTCAATTCATTGAGCAAATCATTCTGAGCTTTAGGTACTTGTTCTACTTGAGTGGTAAACATAGAAGCATGTTTACTAATGAGTTTAAGTTCACCTTTAAATCTAGACATATAATCACTCAAGTGTTCAATCATATAAGCATTTTGTTTTAGTTGTCTACCAAAATAAGCATTAAAATCTTCTTGCTTAATCATAAAGTTATCAAACTCATCCAAACATTGGCTAGCAAATTTAGTAGGAGGGATTTCAGCTTTATCATATCTATAGAGAGAATTTACCTTTGCTACCTGTGTCGGGTTATCAAGGCCATGTGTTTCTTCAATAGGTGATGAATTAAGACCTTGTATTTCTTCAACAGGAGGTGAATTCTTAACATCTTCAGCTTTTATACCTTTTCTTTCATAGATTTCTTTGCCTCTTGCATATCTTCAGGACTGAGAAATAGAACACCCCTTTTCTTCGGAGTTGGCTTAGGAGTTGGTTCAGGAAGTGTCCAATTATTTTCATTTGTCAACATATTATTCAATAGGATTTCAGCTTCATCTGGTGTTCTTTCCATGAAAACAGAACCAGCACAACTATCCAGGTGGTCTCTGGAAGCATCAGTTAGTCCATTGTAAAAGATATCAAGTATTTCATTTTTCTTGAGAGGATGATCAGGCAAAGCATTAAGTAATTGGAGAAGCCTCCCCCAAGCTTGTGGGAGACTCTCTTCTTCAATTTGCACAAAATTATATATTTCCCTTAAAGCAGCTTGTTTCTTATGAGCAGGGAAATATTTAGCAGAGAAGTAATAAATCATATCCTGGGGACTACGCACACAACCAGGATCAAGAGAATTAAACCATATCTTAGCATCACCCTTTAATGAGAACGAAAATATTTTAAGGATATAGTAGTAGCGAGTTTTCTCATCATTAGTGAACAGGGTGGCTATATCATTTAATTTAGTAAGATGTGCCACAACAGTTTCAGATTCATAGCCATAGAAAGGATCAGATTCAACCAAAGTAATTATATCAGGATCAACAGAGAATTCATAATCCTTATCAGTAACAAAGATAGGTGAAGTAGCATAGGCAGGATCATATTTCATTCTAGCATTTAGAGTTTTTTGTTTGAGCTTAGCTAATAATTTCTTAAGATCACTCCTATCATTGCAAGCAAGAAAGTCTCTAGCAGTTACTTCATCCATAACATAGCCCTCACGCACAACAGGCAATTCATATTTAGGGGGAGAGTCTTCATCATCACTTTCATCAATATTATCAGTTTTAATAATTTCATTCTCTCTAGCCCTAGCAAGTTGTTCATCAAGAAATTCACCAAGTGGCACAGTAGTATCAAGCATAGAAGTAGTTTCATTATAAGTATCATGCATAGTAGAAGTGGCATCATCAATAACATGCGACATACCAGAATGAATAGCAGAAGCAGGTTTAGGTGTCGCAAGCTTACTCAAAACAGAAGGTGAATCAAGTGCAGAGCTAGATGGCAGTTCCTTACCTCCCCTCGTAGTTGAGGGATAAATTTTTGTTTTTGCATCTTTCAAGTTCTTCATAGTGACCAGCAGATATAAATCCCAAGTAACTCAAAGAATAGAGCTATGCTCCCCGGCAACGACGCCAGAAAATAGTCTTGATAACCCACAAGTATAGGGGATCGCAAAAGTTTTCGAGGGTAGAGTATTCAACCCAAATTTATTGATTCGACACAAGGGGAGCCAAAGAATATTCTCAGGTATTAGCGGTTGAGTTGTCAATTCAACCACACCTGGATAACTTAGTATCTGCAGCAAAGTATTTAGTAGCAAAGTAAATATGGAAGTAACGGTAATGGTAGCAAAAGTAATATTTTTGGGTTTTGTAGTGATTGTAACAGTAGCAACGGAAAAGTAAATAAGCGAAGAACAATATGTGAAAAGCTCGTAGACATTGGATCGGTGATGGAGAATTATGTCGGATGCGGTTCATCATGTAACAGTCATAACATAGGGTGACACAGAACTAGCTCCAATTCATCAATGTAATGTAGGCATGTATTCCGAATATAGTCATACATGCTTATGGAAAAGAACTTGCATGACATCTTTTGTCGTACCCTCCCGTGGCAGCGGGGTCCTAGCGGAAACTAAGGGATATTAAGGCCTCCTTTTAATAGAGTACCGGACCAAAGCATTAACACATAGTGAATACATGAACTCCTCAAACTACGGTCATCACCGGGAGTGGTCCCGATTATTGTCACTTCGGGGTTGCCGGATCATAACACATAGTAGGTGACTATAGACTTGCAAAATAGGATCAAGAACTCACATATATTCATGAAAACATAATAGATTCAGATCTGAAATCATGGCACTCGGGCCCTAGTGACAAGCATTAAGCATAGCAAAGTCATAGCAACATCAATCTCAGAACATAGTGGATACTAGGGATCAAACCCTAATGTAACAGCCTGAATTTTGGCCCTTTTCTTTTTCTTTTTGATTTATTGGTTTTTGCTCTGTTTTTCTTTTAGGAGTGGTTCTGTCGCATTGTCACCTGGGAAATCATCCTCTTTTTCCTTCCCAAGTGGCTCATCATTCTCAAAACCCCACCAAGATCTTGTCACTTCACTGCTTGACCAAACCCTAAAATGTTTTTTCTAGGGAATATTCCTTTTTCTATTAAAGGAATAACCCTGTCTGCCCTAGGTTGTGAAGCAACCTTTATTTCCATCACTCCTAAGATTCCCAAATAATTCCCACAAATTGTTTGGGTCATATCTTTCTCAAATATGGCAAAATATTTCATTTGTCATGTTTATCATCTTGCTCAAATAATTCATTTCCTATTCTGCCCTAAATGGCACATTGTGAAGCAAGTGCTATTTTCCTTTTCCCAATTGACCTCAAACTCCTTGTACACATTTTTCTGTCCATATCATTCCCACATGCCAAAATGCAACCTCATTTGCCTAGTAATTATTTAATTATGATTTTCCAAAGTTTCTTCCCGAAAATAAGCTTTGTGAAGGAGGTGCAAGCTAGGCATATCCAAATGAGTTGCCATTTTGCATGATCCCTCATATCATCATATCATAGCCCTCCACCAAAGTAGAGCTCATGTCATGCCTCCATGTGAGCTCATCTTCAATTCTTTGATTCTGCCCAAAATTTCAGTTTGTGAAGCAAGTATATTTTATCTTGCTCCATTATGGCTGCCAATTTTTCTAGGCCTTCTATTATCCATATAACCTACCTCCACCCATTTTGGGCATGGTTCATCAAGCCATTATTCCTCTAGAATTTTTGCAAGTTTCTGGTCAGCAAGGATGTTTGTGAAGCAAGTACCATTTTGGTGAATCCAATTGGTATGAAACTTATACAGCATCTTTATATGATCAAATCATGAATCCTTGCCAAACTTGAGCTCAAGTGGCCACACAATTTGAGTGCATCATCCAAATCTCATTTCTGGACCATTTTGGTCAGTTGCAAAGCAACTATGATTTATCTTGATCCAAACCCCCCCATAGTTACCAGGATGTAAGTCCTTCTTTACCTCAACCTCTCAGGCAACTCCATTGGATCCAAAACCCTTCCTGTTGATCACTAGTGCTCACCCAAGTTTACTGCAGTAAACTTCAGAGGGTTCTTACCAGTTAACCATAGCACTTTTAACCGAGCTACCACCGGAGTTGAAACCTACACTGGATGAACTCACCACTAGACAACATTTTCAAGCCCCTCACCCCCTCCGGCAGCTTCCTCACCGACGCTCGCTGCCGAACGCCCACGGGAGCACAGTGCCCCGACGTGTTTTAATGGTGCTCGGCCTCTTCCTCTGCTCTCCAGCGTCGCCTACCCCTCCGTGAGCTCTGAATCAATAGCTCGTCGTGTTCCCGCGCCCTCCCGTGCTTGCTGGCCGTCGCCAAAGCCTCGGCCGGATGTGCCCGGCGGCACCCGAGCCCATCTCCCTCGCCCGGCTATAAATAGCCATCCCCGAGCCCTCCCAAGCACCTCACCAGCCTCCACTCGCTCCACTACACCTCCCCATCCATCTGCCCGAGCCTCTAGAGCTCTCCTGCTCCACCATTGCCGCCATGGCCGTGGGCCTCCTCATCCTAAATTCGCCCGGAGCCGAGCCCCTGTCCCACTTCCTCCTCCACCAGAGCACCTACCAGACCATGGCGTACCTCCCTCGCGTTCCCCTCCTCTGCCAGAGCCCCGTAGCCTCAAGTTCGACGGCGCCCGAAGCTCTTGTCCGCCGTGGCTGAGGCCCTGCTTCCTCCAGCTCTCGCCGACGCGCGTGAAGAGCCCATGCGGATGTGCCTCCCTGCGCTGGTCATTCCGGTGGCCGGGGCGTCGCCTGAGTCGACCCGAGCCGCCCGGACGAGCGTCGACGCCGGCGGCCTCCCTCTGGTCCACGGGCGAGCGCGAGGGAGATGAAGATGATGACACCCCGCGCGTGGGACCCACACGTCAGCCACTCCGCGTTGACCCAGCCCAGCGATGACGTGGATAAGTGGCCGGCCCCACCCGTAAGCCTCACATCTCTGACCAGCCCCGGGCCCGCGTGTTTTAAGTGAAAACATATTTCTGTGAATACGTTTTTGCCTCTGGAATACGCGTTCCCATTCTTCTTCAGCCCCGAATGCGTTTTCAGTTCAGTGAAAGCGTATTTCGCTGATTGCGCTTTCTGTTTTTCTGTCCAGGCCCAGATTGTGAAGTTTTTCTTTACAAAGAGGTCCCTAGCAGAAAAACTATCATAACTTTTTGCTCGCAACTCCGTTTGAGGTGAATCCAAAGCCCACTTCTTCGTTTTGTCGAGCCCATTCTGTTGGTATCATTTTCACCATGTTTTGACATTCTGAAAATGCCCATTTTTCCCTTGCCCTTAATCAGCCACTTCTGAGAGAGATCTGTTTCCCGCGATTCGTTCCGCGAGCTTCTCGCACTTTCTCCCGGTGATTTCTTCCACCCCAGGCAAGCCACACCCTCCATTTGCATGATTGCAATGCAGTGACATGGTTTATTCATTTGAACTTGTTTAAAATATTGTGTTAGCTATGTATGATTTGTTCATGGCATTTCTCAGAGTATATTGTTTAATCTTGATATTGCGATGATATTGCTTGGAGTTCTAGGATTAATATTTTGATGATTATGTGGATGACATGTGCCTTTGGATTCTTAGTGGCTATTATGTTTATTCCTCATGATGGTATCTGGTATTATTTTGGAGTATTACTTTGGATATCATGCTGCCTTTGGATTATTAGTGGTTAGTATGCTTATTTTCATGATGCTAGTTGATGTTCGGTTACTTGGAGTATTATTTTCGGAGATGATGTGTACATGTGGATCTTAGACGAATAGCTTTATTCTTGTTATTGGAGCAGTAGGACTATTGTTTTCCTATTCATCATGATAGTAGTGTTGTGCTACCCTTGGAGTATTTTGAGATGATGAGATTATGCTTGGATTATTTGTTGGATATTGCTATGACTTGGATTATAGGTTGATAGATGATATCGGAGTATCAGTCATTACTATTATATTTTGGGGTTAAATTCCGTCATTAAGTTGGCCAGGTGCCACCGAACCAGGCTTTTTCCAGTGCAACCACATTTGCCTTTTATGGGAAGGCCCTAATGCGGTCTATTGTCGTGCCTCTCGTCGGTGCCTCCGACTAGGGAAGGTTATGGGCATGCTTACCCTGGCCCCGTAAGCAGACATAACCTTGTGTGCCCGTTGTTGTTGTTATGGATCCGGTCCCCGTGAGGGACGTTTTGGCCACGACGGTGGTCGTTGTGTCTTTGGTAGACACGGGGCCACCCAGGACTAGCCCAGTGGGGAGTGAGTCAGAGTGGCCGGGAGAGTGTCATGGCAGTAGATCGGTTTTGCCGGAACGCCGTTGGTCCACCCGAATGGGAGTGCGAGGCCATGGGTTCCGTGGTGTGGGTAAAGTGTGCTACCTCTGCAGAGTGTGTGTATTAATCTATCGATAGTCGTGTCCTCGGTCATGGGCATGGGTTCGTACTAGGTCCCACCGTTCGATCAACACTCACATGACGGAATGACTTATAGGTGATTTATATGTTGATATGTTGAGCAGTACATTTTGGCAGGATGTTGATGATGATGTTGGAGACCAAGTGTTGGTCGTGGTTGTGATCGCCGGAAAGATCACAGTTTGAGACCAAGTGTTGGTCATGGTAGTGATCGCCGGAAAGATCACCGTGTGGTTTTGATCATGAGTTGATCGAGATGGTATATTGCTTGGCCAGTTAGCCAAGAGAGATATGGTTATGGAGATCTGAGATGGTGATTTATCAGCATTGTATTAGTTTCATCTCATGCTTAGTAGTTGCTTCATCATGGTAGTTGTTAATTAATTAACCTGTTAATGCTATGTTATTGTCTTGCCTTGATGTTTATGGTTGTTGTGAGCTTGCAAGTACATTCAATATACTGACCTGGCGTGTCATGCCAGATTGCAGGTGATGCCATGATTGCTTGATTGCTTGTCGAGGTTGTCGTGCGTGTGAGCTAGATCGTGTCCCAGCCAGAGTCCCTGCGGAGTGGAGTTCACCACCTTCGTCGTTGTTCCGCTGCTAGAAGTATTCCGCTGCTACGAGTTGTTTCGCTGCTAGCATAGAGCAAGTGTAGTATCGCAGGCGTAGTGTCGCCATGCTGATGTGATCATTGTAACATCACACCCGTGTAATTATTATTCTTGTAATAAGAGCTGATTTGTTCTATGTCAAGCAGTGTCGTATTCCAGAGACTTCTCCTCGATCTCTGGGCTGGAATACGGGGCATTCCGGTTTCTCTGAGCCGGGGTGCCACAGGCTTGGTATCAGAGCAGGTCTGGCTGTAGGACGCCCTAGTCAGCATGAGCGGTAGAAACCTGTAGAAATCGGTAGTTTAGAGGTGGTCTTGTTTGTCGCATTTGGTTGCTGCATTTGTTTGTTGCATAGCATGCATGTAGCCTTATTTTTTTACTAACGGTTTAATCTGGTGAGTGTAGATGGCATCGGTCCGGATCCACTACAGCTTAGCCTTTGCATTTCTCCAGATTTCTTTTCTTGCTCATTCTTCGGTGTTTGGCGTCATTCCTGTCCCAGCAGAGTGATGCCAAGTGATCCTGACACTGTTTGCAAAAATGGTGCTCAGGTATCGCGCCGAATTATTTCCTTCAGCCCCACCTTTTGTTTTGGTGGTAGACATGCTTCTATCACGGATCGTCCTTTTTCTTGTCATTTTGGCAACCCTTAATGATCGTAGTTATCAAGAAAGGGCAATGTCAGCAGCCTCAGTTTTTCCCCGCTATCCTATTTCTTGGACGAGTACGGGTCTTTTTCCGTCCGCTTGATAATAATGTGGTTGTGACCTTCGTGTCCCGCTACATGATTACCGAGTGCGTCCTCACCTCCGAGCTAGTCCAGGCTGCTACCTGGCTAAGCTAGCACTTGGTGTAGCGCTGTTTACACCAATTCTTCCACACATTTATTCATCCTCGTGCACACCGTCACAGCATGCTAGATCGTAGAACCGGAGATCCCGCGAGATTTGTGTGCTTAAGTAGGCATGCATATTGTGTGACTAGCAGTAAAATGTGACATTGATTGTGTGTGAATTGATTGTTGTTGTGTGCTTTTGTTTAGTTGAGTTTTCTTTTGCTTCTTTCTTTTTGGGCCCCGGTGTTACATTATTTTTCCCCTATAAAGAGTTGCTCATCAACTGACACCGGACTCTAAGAAGTAATAAGTATTTCAAATATTTGGAAGAAGCTCAGCTAAACATTATGGCCTTCTCAGTCAACTGCATGATATAAGGAATATCTGCTCGGAATACCAATTGTGTCTTGGGTTGATTATCCACATCAATTCTACAGCAGTAATGATCCAGCCAGCAGAAAGACAAGTCAGATGCAAGACCAACGCTATATTTTTCAGTCAAAGGTATGGATCATAGGCAAAGTTTTGGCTCAGCAATAAATGATACTTGAAATATGTTATACTCCAAGAGAAAGTCAGGATGTGATATGCTCAAGGAAGACAGTCAAACAAATTTTCTCATGCAAATGATCAGCCGCAAAATATTATGGACGTGTGCATGGATTTCAGTCTGCATATCAGTATGAAGTTTTGGATATAAGAAACCCAGCATTATTCCACACGCTATCGGGAGAAATTTATGAGGCAAGGCTCCTCAATTTTTCCTCAGCATGATATGTGAACTATTTCCAGCCCAAGGTACCCGGTCTTTCTCAACAAGATACCTCGGTAAAAGCTTCTGACCGATGGAAATGAATTTTTCTCAACAAGCAAACCCGAGGAGAAGCTTCTCAAGTATGGAACTCAAGTTTCTCCAGCACAATAATCCGACCAAGCTTCGGGTGTAAGCTATCGAGATTTCTACTGCACGCTACCCAGACAAAAGCCTCGAGCAGAATCTAAGAGTCTTCCTCAGCAAGCTACTTGGATGGCTTCCCTCGTAAGCCACCCAGTCCACGTTAGTACCACACTATGCACCGTTCTCAGAGATTATATGATGAGTTGGCAGTATATGGCAGTACATCTCAAGGATCAGATTCGCAATAATTTTGTCAGAGGAACAATTCAGTCAAAACATATGCCTGCCGCAATAATAGGGTATTCAGTTGCATATGATTATTATACATATGGTACGCATGTATCCCGGGTTAGATCGGTCACTTATACGGGATACGACACTGATCCAGCAGATATACCTAAGAAAGCAATGAGCTCCGTACAGCTACAAACCCCGAGTATATGGCATATATGTGCGAACACAGGTCAGAAAATAAGCAGAAGGAATAATGCCAACAATATTGCACTAGCCACAGTCATGGTCATACGAAGAATCAAGGACATGTGTGGCCAAGTTATTTCAGTAAGGTATCCTGACAAAGAAAATCATGACTGTTAAAGGGTGAGACTGGCAACAAATGTATGATGTATTTTGCACGACCATTAGGGTCCGGATACCCCAAGTCAGTTGGAGGCCATAATTCCATATGGATCCACAATGACATACACCTTCAGCGGCCTACTCTATTTACAAGGATTTTCATATCTCGCTGACCGCTTGATATGGTTAGTGCGGAATATCCAAGTCTGTTCTGTCAGATCCAAGATTCCTTTGCAACCTGAACAGTTTGACCTCAACGGCAGAGTTAAAACATATCACAGCGTATTACCAAAAATGGGTATACCGACAAAATGAGAAAGTCAAAAGCCGAATAATCAGCTCAGACCCGATATACTCGCCGACAGAATCAAGTACACAGTCAGTCTGTCAGGAAAAGCATTTGTCCGTCAGCCCCTGTCGGGCAAAGTCTCAAGATATAAATATTTGAGGCTTGAGCCAAAGGAAATAAATCAAGATAAATCAGTGCACCTATGAGCAGTCAGATCCCGTCAGAAGATGGCCATGATTAATTCTAAGCATTTATTGAACCCAGAAGGCTCGCAGCAACCCCATGACAGAAATAAAAAGGTTCTCATGACCAAAAGGAAATTTATGATCAGATCCATCGGACATCACCGCAGATATGAGAAAATCAACGTCAGCAAAAGGATTCGTATATGAGCAAAGACCCATCAAATTTTGGGGAAAAGCCACCCCAGAGCAAGGTAAGTTGATCATTTGAATCTTGGGGGAACAATAAATAAAGGAAAGAGGATGCCCGAGTTGGAAACGGTATCCTCAAGTCATACTTGTTCCCAGAGCAACTAAATCTCGAGGACGAGATTTCTTTAAGGGGGTAAGAGTTGTAACAGCCTGAATTTTGGCCCTTTTCTTTTTCTTTTTGATTTATTGGTTTTTGCTCTGTTTTTATTTTTGGGGTGGTTCTGTGGCATTGTCACCTGGGAAATCATCCTCTTTTTCCTTCCCAAGTGGCTCATCATTCTCAAAACCCAGCCAAGATCTTGTCACTTCACTGCTTGACCAAACCCTAAAATGTTTTTCTAGGGAATATTCCTTTTTCTATTAAAGGAATAACCCTGTCTGCCCTAGGTTGTGAAGCAACCTTTATTTCCATCACTCCTAAACTTCCAAATAATTCTCATAAATTGTTTGGGTCATATCTTTCTCAAATATGGCAAAATATTTCATTTGTCATGTTTATCATCTTGCTCAAATAATTCATTTCCTATTCTGCCCTAAATGGCACATTGTGAAGCAAGTGCTATTTTCCTTTTCCCAATTGACCTCAAACTCCTTGTACACATTTTCCTATCCATATCATTCCCACATGCCAAAATGCAACCTCATTTGCCCAGTAATTATTTAATTATGATTTTCCAAAGTTTCTTCCCAGAAAGAAGCTTCGTGAAGGAGGTGCAAGCTAGGCATATCCAAATGAGTTGCCATTTTGCATGATCCCTCATATCATCATATCATAGCCCTCCACCAAAGTAGAGCTCATGTCATGCCTCCATGTGAGCTCATCTTCAATTCTTTGATTCTGCCCAAAATTTTAGTTTGTGAAGCAAGTATATTTTATCTTGCTCCATTATGGCTGCCAATTTTTCTAGGCCTTCTATTATCCATATAACCTATCTCCACCCATTTTGGGCATGGTTCATCAAGCCATTATTCCTCTAGAATTTTTGCAAGTTTCTGGTCAGCAAGGATGTTTGTGAAGCAAGTACCATTTTGGTGAATCCAATTGGTATGAAACTTATACAACATCTTTATATGATCAAATCATGAAGCCTTGCCAAACTTGAGCTCAAGTGGCCACACCATTTGAGTGCATCATCCAAATCTCATTTCTGGACCATTTTGGTCAGTTGCAAAGCAACTATGATTTATCTTGATCCAAACCCCCCCATAGTTACCAGGATGTAAGTCCTTCTTTACCTCAACCTCTCAGACAACTCCATTGGATCCAAAACCCTTCCTGTTGATCACTAGTGCTCACCCAAGTTTACTGCAGTAAACTTCAGAGGGTTCTTACCAGTTAACCATAGCACTTTTAACCGAGCTACCACTGGAGTTGAAACCTACACTGGATGAACTTACCACTAGACAACATTTTCAAGCCCCTCTCCCCCTCCGGCAGCTTCCTCACCGATGCTCGCCGCCGAACGCCCATGGGAGCACAGTGCCCCGACATGTTTTAATGGTGCTCGGCCTCTTCCTCTGCTCTCCGGCGTCGCCTACCCCTCCGTGAGCTCTGAATCAATAGCTCGTCATGTTCCCGCGCCCTCCCGTGCTCGCTGGCCGTCGCCAGAGCCTCGGCCGGACGTGCCCGGCGGCACCCGAGCCCATCTCCCTCGCCCGGCTATAAATAGCCATCCCCGAGCCCTCCCGAGCACCTCACCAGCCTCCACTCGCTCCACTACACCTCCCCATCCATCCGCCCGAGCCTCTGGAGCTCTCCTGCTCCACCATTGCCGCCATGGCCGTGGGCCTCCTCATCCTAAATTCGCCCGGAGCCGAGCCCCTCTCCCACTTCCTCCTCCACCAGAGCACCTACCAGACCATGGCGTAGCTCCCTCGCCGTTCCCCTCCTCTGCCAGAGCCCCGTAGCCTCAAGTTCGACGGCGCCCGAAGCTCTTGTCCACCGTGGCTGAGGCCCTGCTTCCTCCAGCTCTCGCCGACGCGCGTGAAGAGCCCATGCGGATGTGCCTCCCCGCGCTGGTCATTCCGGTGGCCGGGGCGTCGCCTGAGTCGACCCGAGCCGCCCAGACAAGCGTCGACGCCGGCGGCCTCCCTCTGGTCCACGGGCGAGCGCGAGGGAGATGAAGATGATGACACCCCACGCATGGGACGCACACGTCAGCCACTCCGTGTTGACCCAGCCTAGCGATGACGTGGATAAGTGGCCGGCCCCACCCGTAAGCCTCACATCTCTGACCAGCCCCGGGCCCGTGTGTTTTAAGTGAAAACGTATTTCTGTAAATACATTTTCGCCTCTGGAAAACGCGTTCCCATTCTTCTTCAGCCCTGAATGCGTTCTTAGTTCAGTGAAAGCGTATTTCACTGATTGCGCTTTCTGTTTCTCTGTCCAGGCCCAGATTGTGAAGTTTTTCTTTACAAAGAGGTCCCTAGCAGAAAAACTATCATAACTTTTTGCTCGCAACTCTGCTTGAGGTGAATCCAAAGCCCACTTCTTCGTTTTGTCGAGCCCGTTCTATTGGTATCATTTTCACCATGTTTTGAAATTCTTAAAATGCCCATTTTTCCCTTGCCCTTAATCAGCCCCTTCCGAGAGAGATCTATTTCCCGCGATTCGTTCCGCGAGCTTCTCGCACTTTCTCCCGGTGATTTCTTCCACCCCAGGCAAGCCACACCCTCCATTTGCATGATTGCAATGCAGTGACATGGTTTATTCATTTGAACGTGTTTAAAATATTGTGTTAGCTATGTATGATTTGTTCATGGCATTTCTCAGAGTATTGTTTGATATTGATATTGCTTGGAGTTCTAGGATTAATATTTTGATGATTATGTGAATGACATGTGCCTTTGGATTCTTAGTGGCTATTATGTTTATTCCTCATGATGGTATCTGGTATTATTTTGGAGTATTACTTTGGATATCATGCTGCCTTTGGATTATTAGTGGTTAGTATGCTTATTTTCATGATGCTAGTTGATGTTCGGTTACTTGGAGTATTATTTTCGGAGATGATGTGTACATGTGGTTCTTAGCCGAATAGCTTTATTCTTGTTATTGGAGTAGTAGGACTATTGTTTTCCTATTCATCATGATAGTAGTGTTGTGCTACCCTTGGAGTATTTTGAGATGATGAGATTATGCTTGGATTATTTGTTGGATATTGCTATGACTTGGATTATAGGTTGATAGATGATATCGGAGTATCAGTCATTACTATTATATTTTGGGGTTAAATTCCGTCATTAAGTTGGCCAGGTGCCACCGAACCGGGCTTTTTCCAGTGCAACCGCATTTGCCTTTTATGGGAAGGCCCTAATGCGGTCTATTGTCGTGCCTCTCGTCGGTGCCTCCAACTAGGGAAGGTTATGGGCATGCTTACCCTGGCCCGGTAAGAAGACATAACCTTGTGTGCCCGTTGTTGTTGTTGTTATGGATCCGGTCCCCGTGAGGGACGTTTTGTCCATGACGGTGGTCGTTGTGTCTTTGGTAGACACGGGGCCACCCAGGACTAGCCCAGTGGGGAGTGAGTCGGAGTGGCCGGGAGAGTGTCATGGCAGTAGATCGGTTTTGTTGGAACGCCGTTGGTCCACCCGAATGGGAGTGCGAGGCCATGGGTTCCGTGGTGTGGGTAAAGTGCGCTACCTCTGCAGAGTGTGTGTATTAATCTATCGATAGTTGTGTCCTCGGTCATGGGCATGGGTTCATACTAGGTCCCACCGTTCGATCAACACTCACATGACGAAATGACTTATAGGTGATTTATATGTTGATATGTTGAGCAGTACAGTTTGGCAGGATGTTGATGATGATGTTGGAGACCAAGTGTTGGTCGTGGTTGTGATCGCTGGAAAGATCACAGTTTGAGACCAAGTGTTGGTCATGGTAGTGATCGCCGGAAAGATCACCGTGTGGTTTTGATCATGAGTTGATCGAGCTGGTATATTGCTTGGCCGGTTAGCCAAGAGAGATATGGTTATGGAGATCTGAGATGGTGATTTATCAGCATTGTATTAGTTTCATCTCATGCTTAGTAGTTGCTTCATCATGGTAGTTGTTAATTAATTAACCTATTAATGCTATGTTATTGTCTTGCCTTGATGTTTATGGTTGTTGTGAGCTTGCAAGTACATTCAATGTACTGACTTGGCGTGTCATGCCAGATTGCAGGTGATGCCATGATTGCTTGTCGAGGTTGCCGTGCGTGCGAGCTAGATCGTGTCCCAGCCAGAGTCCCTGCGGAGTGGAGTTCACCACCTTCGTCGTTGTTCCGCTGCTAGAAGTATTCCGCTGCTACGAGTTGTTTCGCTGCTAGCATAGAGCAAGTGTAGTATCGCAGGCGTAGTGTCGCCATGCTGATGTGATCATTGTAACATCACACCCATGTAATTATTATTCTTGTAATAAGAGCTGATTTGTTCTATGTCAAGCAGTGCTGTATTCCAGAGACTTCTCCTCGATCTCTGGGCTGGAATACGGGGCGTTCCGGTTTCTCTGAGCCAGGGTGCCACACGTAACAAAACTAACTCGAGTACATGATAAATCTCATCCAACCCATCGCCGTCCAGCAAGCCTACGATGGAATTACGCACGCACGGCAGTGAGGATCATGAAATTGGTGATGGAGGAGGTTGATGATGACGACGGCGACAGATTCCCCTCTCCGGAGCCCCGAACGGACTCCAGATCAGCCCTCCCGAGAGAGTTTAGGGCTTGGCGGCGGCTCTGTATCGTAAAACACGATGAATCTTTCTCTCTGATTTTTTTCCCGAACACGAATATATGGAGTTGGAGTTGAGGTCGGTGGAGCTCCAGGGGGCCCATGAAGCAGGGGGCGCGCCCAGGGGGGCAGGCGCGCCCTCCACCCTCGTGGAAAGGGTGTGGGCCCCCTGGACTTGATTCTTTCGCCAGTATTTTTCATTATTTCCAAAAATAATCTCCGTGAAGTTTCAGGTCATTCCGAGAAATTTTGTTTCTGCACATAAATAACACCATGGCAATTCTGCTGAAAACAGCGTCAGTCCGGGTTAGTTCCATTCAAATCATGCAAGTTAGAGTCCAAAACAAGGGCAAAAGTGTTTGGAAAATTAGATACGACGGAGACGTATCAGCATGCTCGGCTAGAAGCAAGCTGGCTTAAAACTCATCGTTTGGAAAGGAGGGTGATGCGTTTAACTGAGAAAAAGAAGCAATTGAAGATGAAGTTGAAGAGGAACAATGAGTTGTTGGATACTAGTGGATTTCTCATAGTTCTAGTTGTAGTTGTTTTGGCCACTTTAGTTTCTGTGTGGTCTAAGAATTCATATTGATGTAGTTGTTTTGGCCACTTTAGTTTCTGTTGTGGATTGTGGTATGAAATGAAGTTTTCATATTTCAATGTGGCAGCAGATGAACTGAGTTGTGTTGGGTGTGAACTAGTAGTAGTTGTTGTGTCCTGGTGACAAAATGAGAATAAAACTGTTGTTGTGGCATGACCAAATGACAACAATATGTGGAGAAAATGACCAAATGAGGAACATATGGTTTCACATGCCAAAATGATCATAAATATGTGGTTTGACAGGCCAAATTGATCATTCACTACACCAACATACATAATGGGGCAACATACATGCCAAATCGATCATTCAGAACAACATTTGCACAACATATATATTGTAGTGTGAACAAGCACACAACATCAAGCACAAATAACATGTTTTTCACACCAAACTTGCATATAGTGCACACCAGCACTAATAACTAGCGGTTCACACTAACTTCACATAGTTAAGAACACAATAAACTACCAGTTTGAGAACTACATAGAACACAATAAACACCAGCACTAATAACAGCAGTTTCACTGCAACTTGGCCGTCTTGCTCCTGGTGTTGCAAGCTGGGTTTGTAGATAGCCTAGAACTGCTCCTCCTATTGTTGACAGTTTTCTTCAGTTCCTTCTGAGGAGGAACTATTTTGCTGAGCTGGTTGATACCTGTAACAGAGCCAATTGTGGTCTATTTAGCAAATGAAAGCTTCTTCTTCTTTGCTGGTGATGCTCCTCTCATAGTTGGTTTCTTATAATTTTTTCTTTGGCTGTCAAGGTAAAGAAAATGATAGTTAGCAAGCAGAAATAACATGCTCTTCAGAATTTAGCATTACATGTTATACCTGACTGCACTAGCCACTGTAGTTGCATCAATTGTTGGTTCTGGTACAAGATCAGTTGCATCAGCTCCTGGTTCTGCTACGGGATCAGTTGTTCTTGGCTTTAAAAATAAGACAAATGAGAAGTTAGCAAGCAAAAATTACATGTTCTTCGGAATTTAGTAATAAATATTATACCTGACTGCTACTGAAGGTTCATTTGCAATTGTATCTTGTGCTCCTGGATCTGCAACATGATATGTATCTTCATTTGCAATTGCATCTTGTGCTCCTGTATTTGCAACATGATCTGAATCTTCATTTGCAACTGCATCTTCAGTTTCAATATGTTCTTCAGATGCATTGTCTGCACCGCAATGTTCATCTTCCCAAAAGCAGGGTCTATTGATTCTTTGCAGTTTTTGCCACGGTGACCAAGTCTGCCACATCTGTCACATTTATGTTTCCTCCCCCCAAGTCCTTTTCCATCAGACTTTGCTCTAATTCGTGTCTTCCTCGGTCTTCCAGATGCCCTGTTTTGCAGTGGTGCACATATTTTGAAACCTGGGTCAATCACATCCCATTGTTGCTTTCCCTCCATTGCAGGAAAATTGTCAGCATAGGTTGCATTGAATCTTTTAACTGAGAAATAATCATGCACATACTGATCTATTCCACTAATTGGACCTTTGATTGAAGTAATTGAAAATAAAGCATGGATGCATGGATGTCCAGTTAGTTGCCACTTTTTTGCAACTACAAGTTCTAGTTTCCAAATCAACAAGATATCTTCACTCTCTCTTTTCCTTGTCAATTGTTGTCACCTCTGCTTCATATGTGCTTCTCATCACCATAGTCATGTCTAGGTCTTTAGATTTTGCATGTAACAGCTTCATGACTTTGGGAATTATAATGTGGCCACTGAAAGTGGCAGCTGCAATTTGTTGTCTTAGGGAAAACTTCTCCATAAGATACTGCCTTATCTTGTCAAGCAAATCCACAATGTGCAAACCTTTCCATTTTTTAATCTTGGAACTGAAAGTCTCGGCTAGATTATTATTAACATAATCTAGTTTGCAAGTCTCATTGAATAGTGCCCTGGCCCACAACTTACTGTGATGTTCCTCTAGGTATTCTTTGACACCTTCCTTACTATACAACTGCCTCAAATGGTAGTTGTGCTTCTTCAAGCTATATGTCAAAGAACAAGGACACATATTTTCATCCAAGAATTTTCCTCTATACTTTTTTGGAAAAATTGCTGCCAAGTGCCTCATGCATTCTCTATGCTCTACTCGTGGAAATACAACCTCAACTGCAGTCTCAAGATCTTTACAGGCATTTGTGTGAATTACCATACCTGGTGGGTGGCCTATAAGTTCTTTTAGGTTGTGGAAAAACCAACTCCAACTTTCTATGTTCTCAGCCTCTAACACACCATATGCAACTGGATATATCCAGTTGCATGCATCTACTGCACAGGCACTGACTAGTTGTCCTCTAAACCTCCCATCAAATGTTGTGGCATCTACTGTTAAGTATGGCCTACATCCATCCAAAAAAACCTTCCAACAAGCTTTGAATGAGGCAAAAACTCTCCTAAAGCACTCTTTATCTCTGCTTTGTCCATTTATTTTAAATTACACTGTGTGCTTATCAATGTTCACAACACTACCAGGAGATGCCTTCTCCACTTCAGCCTTGGAAGTGTACAATGACTCGAAAGAGTCAGACCACTTACCATATATGTTGTCTAGGGCCATCTGCTTTCCATAGAACACCCTCATATATGGTAGGAACAGGCCATACTTTTTCTTCAGATCTTTTTTGAGCTGTGTAGGACCAATATTTGAATTTTCTTGTACCCAGTTCTTAACAGCATCTGCAAACCTGCTCTTAGCAGACCTCAAGCTCTGCCTCCTGTTCACACTTGGACAAGTGTGAGCACTTTTATTAACTTTCACATGCATACCAATAAAATGACACATAAGACAGACATAAAAGGGTAAAACATATAAGGAAATCAGACTTATATGCTACAGTAACTGTTAGTATCTCCAATTTATGCCTGAAATAATGAGCTATGTCTCATTAGAGAGGCATGCATCCTCCACTTACATCTCTTATAAGCACAATGAACTCTCGGTCTAGTTGGATCACTCTTGTCAACTTTGTACTCACTTTGAGTTTAATTTACAAAAGTTGCAAGTGCATTTATACAATCTAAATCACTGGAAAATATAGTTCCTTCTTTCAGAGAACGATCATCTCTATTATATTGCACATCTGGCCTATCATCATCTGATGATTCTGTCGGCGTTCTGGGAACGGGGGTCCCCAGACTTGCCTGCCTGCGGCCCACGGCGTGGCTCCACTCACGGTCCAGTACGGCCCACCTTCACCTGCAAACACCCAAGACCCTCGCGAGGCGGACGACACAAGACCTCCTCAGGAGTGGGCTCATCTGGCTGGCTGGCGAGAGGCGGAGAGACCAAGGCAAGGCGAACCTCGCGAGGTTCCAATGACGTAAGCCATGACGATCAAGACCAGGAGGATGCCAGCGCGCACAGTGTCCTCGCTTCCTCTTTGGTGCTAAGGAGGCAAGCACATGCAACGAGTACCAAGGCCTCAGGCAAAGGTTTCCTTATCGGTGCAACGAGACCAAGACCAGCAGGACGGCAGGACGGAGGTCACCGTGGAGCCCAAGACGGCGTCACCACCAGAGCCTTGGCAGGCGAAGACCACCTTTAGTCAGGATAGCTTGTACTAGCTGCCCCCCTTCAAATTGGCCGTTGTGGGATCCCTTCCCGCTCAATATTTGGGAAGAGAACCAGGGCCTCTATAAATAGGACTAGCCACCACAGTAGGAGGCAACTCATCTCGGACGGATTCAGATCCATCCTCACCCACACAAGTTCACCAGGCACAAGAACACCTCTCCTTAGGAGGCTGTTCTTCCCTTGTACTGTTCATCCTCAACCCAAGAGGCAATCCACCGCACCACACTGGAGTAGGGTATTACACCACAACAGTGGCCCGAACCAGTATAAATCTTGTGTCTCTTGTATTGCGAGTTCGTCGAGCTAGGCTTTGAGACCGCGGCGAGGTTGAGGGCGTGATTAGGTAGGGAGAGATCTTCGTGCGCATCCCAGTGTTCGAACCTCAAGGGTTTTGCCGGAACCCGAAATCCGACATTTGGCGCGCCAGGTAGGGGTGCGCCCGAGCTTTCCTTCCACCACTTGATCCACCGTCACTCCGCGGCTCCAATGTCCGGTGACCCGAGGACCAACGCCGACCGCTGGGTAGCTTGCCCAAGAAGACCTCAACCCCACGCCCCAGGCATCGCGCGCACCGCCAAACACCACGGGGTGCGGGCGACGCGGTCACGCACTGTCCGCCCTTACTCCACGACAAGCGCGAGCAGCCGCAAGGGCCTCAAGCCACATCGCGGCCACGATGCCGCACACCGACGGGAACAAGCAAACATGAGGGCCGCGCGCACGGTGGCTCGGGAGCTGCTGCGATGCCGGTTGATGGAGAGCGGCCGGGATGCATTGCTGGAGCGCGTACCACCTGGACGCCGCGGCCTCGGGAGCGCCACCCTTCTGCTCCCTACTTGCACCTCAGGCAGCGGCCGGATCGCATGGCAGGCCTCGCCGCGCCCGCGTGCCCCCAGGCGCACCCTTGGGCTTCATCGACACCGGCGTAACCAACGGCACACACAATCGCACCCGCGCCACCCCCAATGAGCGCGGGTACGAGCACTGCCACCTACGGCCACAGCGGGATGCCACCCTACCATCCCTAGGGCGGCGGGGCCGGGCAACGTGGAGCGTGGAGCGTGGGGAACTACGGCGAGGTCTTCGAGGCAACGGCTTCGGAGGCCTACGTGCCCTGCATGGTGGACCAGGAGTACACGCTGGAAGACGACCCCAACTCGTTCCTCGAGCCGGGCTGGGAGCAGGTGGCGCTAGAAGCTGAGACCTTCCAGGAGCCTACCGGGAGCCTCACCAACCACGCCGGCGACAACAGCTACCGGGTACCACTAGTCTCTCAGGAGCAAGCTTATGCTAACCATGGGTCGTAGGAGGATCATGTCACAGCGGCGGATGGCGGCCCCAGCTCGACAGCCTCCCTTCCGCCAGGAGGAGCGCAATGGGGGCTGCAGGAGAGGGGCCGGGAGCAAGGCACCTCCCCGCGCCGCATGGAGCAAGGCGTCCCCCGGAGGTAGGCCCTCTGTCGGGGAGGCGCTGGAGAGCCTTCCCCCCGGCAGAGGACCCGTGGTCGCCGAGGGCGCCGCTGGCGTCCCCTTTGCCCCTTGGTGACATCCTGGTTTCCAGACGCCCCCAATGGTGGTCGAGGGCGCGCAAGGCGGGGCCCTCGTCTGGCGATATGAAGTAAGGCTCGCGCCTATGAAGGTCTCCGCTCGTGACACTCTCACATAATAATGAGTGGGGTTGTACACGCCCCGGAGTCTCAGGAGCGCCGCCCTCGGGCCTCGGGGGCTCCCTCCCACGTCCTAGTGGCAGCACTTAGCTCCGCGTTGGTGAGAAGACAAGAACACTAGACTAGGTGCCGGACGCGACCATTTGCTTTTAACCTCTTTTCTGTAGCCCTGCTTTCTAGCTTTGGATTTAAGTTGAAGTTGAATTTTCATTGATATGCGCGGGGGGTGCCTTTTCTCGTTCGTGCGATTTCTTGCAATTTGGTTCCTGCCTCAATTCAGAGCTTGCGCCTACTGCCTCCCCCCTCGCGAGCGGGGGCTGGGCATAGCACGCGAGCGCTGCCCGCATGCCCTGCCATGACTGGCGCTTGCTTCTCATGAGGCCCCCTCGGGCGGATCGACAAGCTCCTCACAGACCTCACGGGCCAGCTCGGGGCCTGCTCAGGATAAGGTAAATTACAACAGCAAACTCGCCGCAGGGTTCACGGGTTCATGAAGACATATATTCAGCTTGGCCTAAGAAATAGAGACAACAATTTGTTTACACGAGGGGCTTCCCCTCCCAAAATGCTCTTACAACCTCCAGGGCCGTGCCCAAGTTTTAGCATGCAGGATAAACAATAGGGAAGCACGGGTTCAATCGGACATGTCGCTCACGGCGTCCCCCGGGTCGCCTTCAAACGCGTCGCTGGCGTCGCTGTTGCCGTCGCTGGCATTCCCATCACCGTCACCAGCGCCGCCCTCGCCGTCGTCGACCACGTCGCCTTCGTCCGCCGCGACCACCACAGCATCGTCATCGGAAGTGAAGGCCCTGACCAGCGCGTCCACATTGTCTTCCACCCATCGCGCTAGGTCACCCCGGATGGCCTCGGGTACGGGAGCGATGGCGGCATCAAAATCAAAGTTGGGATCGGTGTTTTGGAGATGGCTGAAGACGCGGGAGAACGCACGCCCAAGCAGGCCGCGGCTCCTCTCTTCAACAAGTTGGCGAGCTCTCTCGAAACGATTCTCCAGGCGCGTCACCACGTCGGTAAAGAAGCAGAGGTGGCTGGCGTAGTCGTTCGTGTGGGGATGAGGGGCATTCTCATCACAGATGTGGCCCAACGCCGCGTTGGCCCTGTTCCTGAGGCCCTCGAGCATGGGGGCATGCACGCGCTCCAGCGTTCGCCGTTGAAGCACCTCCTCCCTGTTCTGCTGCGCGATGGACTCGGCGTTGGCGACCCGCTGCTGGAGAGAAAGCAGCTCGGCGCGGGCAGAGGCCAGCTCAGCCTGCGCCGAGGCCAGGGCGGCTGCGGTGGCCTCCTCATGCCGTTCCGCCTCAGTCAGCCTAGACTTGAGGGCAGCAATCCTGCCCGCGGCCTCGGCTGCTACGAGCTTCAGCTTCAGGTTGTACCTGCCCGCAAGATCCGCGCGAGCCTCGGCCACGCGGCGGTCGGCATCCTCCGCTAGGGCAACTTGGTGCTCCCTCGTCTCCAACCGCTCAAGCTCGAGGCTACGCTCCATGGCTTCTAGCGCCAGCGCCTCCTCGCGCTTCAGGATCTCTTCCTCCTCAGCAGGCGTCCCTCTCATCGACGCAAGGGCGGCTTGGTGTGCCTCCACCTGCTGCTCCAAGGAGGCGCTCCAGGCCTGGAGCTCCCACGCGCGTTTCTTTGCGATCTCGCGGCGGCGATCGGCTTCCCGGGCTTCCTCCAAGGCTTGGAAGCAGGCCTCGCGCAAGGTTGCGAGAGATGCCTCGGCCTTCGCATTGTCAAGCTCGCGCTGGTGGCGCCCGAGGTTGATGGCCACCTTCAACTTGTGCCGCTCCTCCATCAGCCGAAGACCCTCGGGCTCAAGGCGCGCGTCTACGTCCGCAAGTTCCCCGCCAAGCCGGTTCATCGCGCCCATCGCCTCTTGGAAAAGCTCGTGGCGGACGACGCTTCATTCGTGCGCAAACTTAAGCGCGCGGCCGATTCCATCCTCCACCACGGGAGCTGCCGACGGGGTCCGAAGCGGCTCACCCCCTCTCAGCAGGGGCTGGGGGCTGGCGCCCCCTCGATCACTGGCCAGGCCCCGCGAGGGTCCCGGGTAGGCGTAGACCTGCTGCTTGAAGGGAAGCCCAAGATCAAAGCCATCCAACCGCCGTCCACGACCAGAGGAGGAGCCCTTGGCACGCCGGCCGCGCTCCAAGCAAGGCCACGGAGGAGAGATAGCAAGGGCATGGGCCCGAGGCGCGTTGCAGGCAGGCTTGCTTCTCCAGCCGACCCCGCGCCGGAGGCGGCACATCGGCTTGGGGCGCTCAAGACTAGCGAGGAAGATGAGGCAAGAGGAGGTTGCTCCTCAGGAGGCTCCATGGCCTTGGCAGAAGGGATCCTGGAGAGCCACCGTCAGGAAGGGAAGCAGCATTCAGGGAATCACAAAGATAAGGTACTTACACGTCTATGGCGATGTACTTCCTATGTTTCAACGGCCGGACGGTGCCACTGCTGCAGCTTGGAGACCCCTTCCTCTTACGGAGCGCCGCGAAGTCACGCGGAACCGGCCCAAGCACTGTACGTGGCGGGCAGCGCGGTGCGCGACTGGTGAAGCGCCCAAGGAGACAACCTAAGGAGCACCAGGCTGGGGAGAGCTGTCGGGCTCCGCCTCGCGACGAGCTACCGAGGCCTCGGGAGCTTCGACCTCAGGAGCAGCGGGCTGCGTCACCCCCTCAGCTGCCGCCCCAGGATGAGAATCACGGATTCCCGAGGATGACACCTCGGGAGCCTCAGGCGGCATCGATGCCTCGGCACCCGCGCCTCCGGCCTCTAGCGGTGCCTACCTCCCTACGTCCACTCTTGGGGCAAGCTCAGCGCTGACGACAAGGAGAGGAACCACGGTGACGGGATTCTCACAAGGCCCCACAAGGCCGACTGGACGCATCCCCCATTCATCGAAGGAGGGCATCTGCCCCGCGAATTCCACCCTGTTTGAGCAGTTGTACAAGCAACAACCCCCCTGCGACAAATCACCCGACGAGGGGTCACCGGCCAGGACTTTGAGCACCGTTCTTCGTGCCTCGGCTGGAAGCCCCGACTCCTGAAGTCTCATGCGATCCTGGTCGCCGGTCAGAGCCCACATTGGCTGGGAATGTCACTGGAGTGGGGCGATACGGCGCCGGAGGAACTCCTTCATCACCTTGGGCGCGGTCACACCAAGATCCTTCAGCCTCCTCAGCCGGAACCAGACGAAAGAGAGACGGGAGCTCACGAGCTCCTCATGACCCCAGCCGGAGCTGGGGACGGCGGGGGACGACGGAGGCGAGTAGGGGACTGAGTACTCCGACATCAACATACACACACCGCATCCGAAACTCGCTCGTAGACGGCGGGATATCGAAGTCAATCCCCGAGTCGGCTGTTGCCGCCACGGCCTGGAAGCTCAGGCACCCCGAGCACTGCCGGAGGTCGGTCAGGTGCAGCGAGAAGAAATGGCGCAAGAGGGCCACCGAAGGAGCAATGCCCATCATGGCCTCGCAGACGAAGGCGAAGACGGCGAGAAGGGCGACAGATTGGGGATCAAGATGCAGCATATGGATCTGGTAATGGGAAAGCACGGCATTGAAGAAGGTGGAGAAGGAAGGAACCAGGCCAGCCCACAGGGCGTCGACGAAGAACTGGACCTCGGTGGCCGTCCTATAAATGGAGGCTCGGGACGCAGGCCAGGCCAACGTCCCTCCCCATTCGTTGAAGCTGGTAGCAAGCGCATGGCGGACCTTATCCATGGCCTCCTGGTTGAGCACCCGCGATCGGCTGATGGCGGGCTCGACGGCCGGAGGTGAGCTGGCTGAGGACAAGGGCTTCTTCCCTTTCTCCGTCCGGTTCGGCGCCATGGCGATTGAGAGGCTGAGCTCGAGTCAGATTGGAAGAGGAAGCAGAGGTACAAGGAAGCGAGGAAGTTGGGGAGTGCGTTGCCAGCAATAGGGAAATAACTGTGTAGGATGTCGTGGCCGCCTAGCCAGGCGGATTTCAAGGCTACGTGGGGAAGCGGGGCCGCCCACGTCCAATCAGTCGCCATGCGTCGACCAAGGCCGCAGGCTATTGGGGCCCGCGGTGCTCCGCACTTGCCCTTTGGCTTCGCCTCGAAGCCAAGTCCGAGCGCGCCTTGGGCCCGGGGGCTACTGTCGGCGTTCTGGGAACGGGGGTCCCCAGACTTGCCTGCCTGTGGCCCACGGCGTGGCTCCACTCATGGCCCAGTACGACCCGTCTTCACCAGCAAACACCCAAGACCCTCGCGAGGCGGACGACACAAGACCTCCTCGGGAGTGGCCTCATCAAGATGGCTCACGAGGGGTGGAGAGACCAAGGCAGGTGAACCTTGCGAGGTTCCAATGACGTAAGCCATGACGATCAAGGCCAGGCGGGCGCCAGCGCGCATAGTGTCCTCGCTTCCTCTTTGGTGCTAAGGAGGCAAGCGCAGGCGACGAGTACCGAGGCCTCAGGCAAAGGTTTCCTTATTGGTGCGACGAGACCAAGACCAGCAGGACGGCAGGACGGAGGTCACCGTGGAGCCCAAGACGGCGTCACCACCAGAGCCTTGGCAGGCGAAGACCACCTTTAGTCAGGATAGCTTGTACTAGATGTCCCCCTTCAAATTGGCCGTTGTGGGATCCCTTCCCGCTCAATATTTGGGAAGAGGACCAGGGCCTCTATAAATAGGACTAGCCACCACAGTAGGAGACAACTCATCTCGGACGGATTCAGATCCATCCTCACCCACACAAGTTCACCAGGCACAAGAACACCTCTCCTCAGGAGGTTGTTCTTCCCTTGTACTGTTCATCCTCAGCCCAACAGGCAATCCACCGCACCACACTGGAGTAGGGTATTACACCACAATGGTGGCCCGAACCAGTATAAATCTTGTGTCTCTTGTGTTGTGAGTTTGTCGAGCTAGGCTTTAAGACCGCGGCGAGGTTGAGGGCGTGATTAGGTAGGGAGAGATCTTCGTGCGCACCCCGGTGTTCGAACCTCAAGGGTTTTGCCGGAACCCGAAATCCGACAGATTCAGAGTACCCCATGTCAATGTCCTCAGCCAACTCATCTTCACCTGCCTCATCAAACATTCCTTCAGGTGGTTGAATGTAATCCCCCCACCCCCAGCTGCTTTGCCCACGGACTGCTTTCTTACAAGAAACTCTGGATAAAGCAGTTCCTCCTCATCATCAGTGGGCACATCATCAGCAAGGCCATCTTCCATGTTAGCTTCAATGTTAGAATTACCAGAATCTATGATATTACTAATGCCTGCTTGAGTGGGCACTTGTTCACTTGGACTTCCTGGTATCTGCACAGAGCTGGATGATGATTTTCTCCCCCTACATTCACTACTTCTACCTCTAGAACTGCAAGGTTGTAACCTCCTTCCTGCACTGCTTGTTTCTCCCCTTTTTCTCTGAATGACATTAATTTCCAATTGGACAGGTTTGGAATCACCATTTGTTCCAAAACATTAATGCTAACTCATCATCACACTGAACTGGGACCCAAATAGAATTAGCAATGTCACAGTACCTAAACTCCACTGCATCATATGTTCCCCATGGATATATTTCGCAGATTGTAGCCCTGCATTGAAGGAATGATGATGTACTGTCCACAACAAGAGGAAATGTGAAGCCAGTACCAGATCCCTTTGTACCAGAGCTTCCTAACAATGTGGTTTCCATTCTACAGTTCAGATAAAATGCAGTACTCGGATCCATCCTACCAACAAATCGAAGACAACAACAAAGAAAAGGGAGAGGAACATGAGCACTACGAGCGCAGGTAGTACATAATCGACCTACACAAAGAACAACAAACACAGAGGAAAGGGAGAGGGAGAGATACCGGACCAGTGATGTGCTCCCGTCTGTGTCACCGTCATCGCCGCCTTCACGCTCGTGCGCCATCCCGTGTGGACTCCGTCTCCAACCCCACCGCATCAATGCTCTGAGAGGGTTCAGATCTACAACTTCTCACCAGCAACCCTAGCCACTCGATCTCTAGCCACCATGGCAACAAATCGATGAGTTTTAGGGTTAGGGTTCGTGCAATTTGGGGAGAGAGTGAGACAGTGTAGCGCGAGAGAGAGAATAGATAGGGTGAGTGAGTGCATGAGCGCCCAAATGTAAGCACCAGGGGCAGAAACATCTAAAAGACGGCGAGTTACCGGTCAAAGCGCTTTGACTCGACGAAAACGGCACAAAAGGGCATTTCTATAAGGCCACATGACGGCAGAGGGGCAAAGTTGAGCACACTTTGGAATTAGGGGCAAATTTGAGTAGTGGGTTCCAATTACGGGCACAAATGTAATTGCCCCTTATGTCTATACTCAGATATTGTTTCTTCCACTGACTCATTTGTATTCGAGCTTATGTATTCGAGCCCTCGAGGCATCTTGCTTGTAATATAAAGCTTGCATGACTTTAATTTGTGTCTAGAGTTGTGTTGTGATATCTTATCATGAGTCTCTGATCTTGATCATGCACATTTGCGTGTATGATTAGTGCAGGATTGAGTCGGGGGTGTCAAGGAAGCTTGGGAGCGAGAGAAGGAGATTGCAGGGAGCAGCGTGCAAGGGAGGCGAATTGTGGGATGGAAGGCAATGACGGTGCCTGCACCACGCGCGGGTGAGTTTTATGGCAGGCCGGACAGTTACCAAGGCGTCGTGGAGGAAGTGGGGGTGCCGCCGCCCCATCGTGCTGCCATGCGTCCCTGCGTGGGCCCGACATTCTACTTAGGCCCCGTGCTGTTTGGTTCCCAGCGAGCGAATACGTGTGCGCCGCGGGCCCGGGGGCTACTGTTGGCCTAGTGGGAACTAGGGTACCATGGACCATCTGCTTGCGACCCAGGAAGCGACACCTGATGAAGAGATCAAGAGGCGGCCCAGCCGTGGGAGCCGCAACACAAGACGCCTCACAAGGGTCAGGCCTCACGAGAACCCTCTCCACAAGGGGAGGCTCTACTGAAGGCCATCTCCCGCGGCAGGCAGCCTCGCGAGTCCTCCCTCGTGAGGCGGCCTCCCGCGAGGCCTCTGCGCGGGGGAGCTGCGTTGCTGCGTGTCCACCACGTGGGTGATGCGCTTGCACAAGACGACGACGAAAAGAGGTTGTGCCAGCAAGCGCGACCGGGGAAGATTTCCTCTTTGATGATAAGGGAGAAGCGACATGTGCCTCCCCCAAAGCAAGTCCCAAAGCTTACCACTTCAATGCAAGAAGACCATGATGGCACAACGCGCTAGGGCAGATGTCATCGCCGAGCCCACGAGGGCGTCATGGATAGCGCCGTTTCCAAGCGAAGACCACTTTTGTCAGGATAGGACTGAGCGCATGTCCCCCTTCGAATTCCCGTTGTGTTGCAGCCCTTCCCGCCAATATTTTCAGGGAAGAGAACCAAGGCAGCTATAAAAGGAGCAGTGATGCTACCGTAGAAAAGGATCGGGCAATTCCACCTTCGTCTACCTTGTAACACACAACACTATCACTAGAGTAATCCCAGACAAGCAGGAGTAGGGCTTTACACTGCTTGGTGGCCCGAACCTGGGTAGCTCCTCGTGTCCTTGCCGTGCTCTCCGCATCTCCCCGTCGAGCCTCGCTTGCCCGTAGTCTCGCCAAGATCACCGTCCCATCGATAGGTAGCGAAAAGAGCCCCCAGTGTTTGAACCAGGGTTTTGAAGGGTTTCCCTTATCAATAATCAATTCCTCGACAACATCTAAGTCTTAGAATGTGTGCCAAGTCTTCGGAAGATTTTAGCTTGATTCTCCTGGGGGCCGACGAATGTGGCCCACTAGATGGCTATTTTGGGGGTCCTCTCCCTGGCCCATATGCCTGGCTGACATGGCTAGCACCCCCCTATCCAGGACACCACGAACACCCCTTGTGACCATTCATAAAGGCTAGGGCTATCCTTTGTGACGACTAGTTTAGCTCTAAAGGAGTTTTGGTCCATTCCCTAATATGGTCGTTCTTTCTATTCCGATCGGTGGCAAATCCTATAGGTGCATATGGCTAGCTACTTGATGTTACATGATGACACATTGATTACATGGAATAACTTGTGCGCTATGAGCAGTTAACTGACGCCCTTGATTGATAGTGGAGGCGCCTGGTAACGCTTGTCTTAAATGCGTGGTGATGCGCCTCGCATAACACCTGGTTTAAATGCTTTTGGTCATTGGTCCGACATAGAATCTAACTAGGGGATAACTGAATGACGGCCACACCGACTGATTAGAAAAATGAGTGACGGTGAATCTGATTGAGGCATGCTTTTCGACTGGTGCCCACTTTGACTGATGGCGCCCCCTCTGGTACTGATAGTCTCTTGGACCTTAGTATGCATGGGTCTGGGCCTGTCTAGGTCCTTGGCAAGGCCTTATGTCTCTGTGGACCTACCTGGTGGGAAATAACCTCATCAAGTTGCATCACAAAACTTGTGGATTTAAACTATTTCTTTGCCATTCTAGGGTCTCACAACGACTTCAATGTGCTATAGCGGTCTCCAGTGTCTACAAGGTTTTGTGAGGTCAAGGCTCCATATTGCAACTATACAATGGGCATGACTATACCATGGGGTACTACCTTGCCCATGGTCTATCCTCTGTGGGCGACATTTATCAAGACAATCTCCTATGTGAAGAGAAATTTCACTTTGCCCAAAGGTAAGGACGTGCTAGGATAGATGTGGAGAGGACATTTCAAGCACCCTTTTCAATTATCTATGGACCTAATAAACAGTGGAATCCCGAGGCGTTATGGGAGGTGATGACATATTGTGTGATCATGCACAACATAATTATAGAGATGAGGGTGAGGGTCTTCATAACATTGACTTTAAACACATGTGTGATCTTATCAACCTCCCACAACAAGATGTTGTTGAGTTTAGAATTTTCTCGAGATGCATAGTAGGATTAGTAGTCGAGAAATTCATACACACTTGTCAATTATCTTGTAGAGCATTTCTGGGTGTTTCGTGAAAGTCAATAAAGCATGTGCGGCTGAATAAATTGAATTTAAATTTGAATGTAATTTGGGAACATTATGTTTGTATTGTAATATTTACATTTGAATTATGGTTGCATCATAATATTTATCTTTGAATTATTTTAATGTACGAAGCAAAATTAAAGTTAGAGGGTGGAGAAGTAGGGGGTAATTGAGGGATACTGTTGGGTACCATGGCGACGCCGAAAAAGCATGTTCGGGACAAGTAGAGGATGCCCAATAAGGGATGTTGTTTGGATATTCCCTCACCATGGTAGTTCACGACACGAGGCCAACGGGTGGACCGAGTCATCTTTGAAAATGTGAGTTGTGGCTTCCTCAAAATTGGCCACTGGGTAGTCGTGCGCATCCTCACACCACTCGAGCTCATGCACAGGACATATAAAGGGCAGAAGATAGAGGAAGTTGACATGGGCATGCTGATGTGTCAA
Organism: Triticum aestivum; assembly: GCF_018294505.1. Lineage (NCBI taxonomy): Eukaryota > Viridiplantae > Streptophyta > Magnoliopsida > Poales > Poaceae > Triticum > Triticum aestivum. Next base: position 251,586,835 of record NC_057814.1, on the reverse strand, counting down.
AACCATCCCAAAATGGAAAATGTTGATATGAATGATTTTGAGAGTTCGAGGTTGTATTTTAAACGGTATCAGAATTGAGGTTTGTATAAGAGTTTGAGTTTGAGGTTGTATATTGAAGGACATCATAATTGAGGTTATATTTTAAACAATGTGTCTAGTTCGAGTATCAGGGAAAACTCTAGGTCTAATTCGCTGAATTGGACGGCGGCGACGTCTCAACGTCCTCCCCTTCATGACGGCGTCGCCTTGGTTGCTCGCGGTGTGCTTAGCGTTGGATTTGGAGATATTGAAAGCTATCTTGGGTTCAGGTTGCTCCTCAAGGCTTCCTCGGCCACTTACGTGGTACGTAGAAACACTCTAGAGGCCTGGAGTCTGACAAACAGAAAAAATCCAACAAAATATTTTTTTCCTAATCTCGCTTAGTTTTGGCCTGCGGGTATTTTATAGAGATGTTTCTGGTAATCAATCTGCAGCCCTAAGATTTTTTTTTCCAAAAAACCGCTTAATGCTTCTGGTAATCAACCCACATGCCATTTTAAGTCAGATTTTTGTTTTGGAGGAAACCCTTGATATTTGGGTTAATCAATCCGCAACACATATCAAATACTTTTTAAATATTTACATGTCTTTTAAACTATAATTCCAAATTTAACATGTTATATATGTAATTTGATTAGAAAAACGTGTATAATCTGAATATGATGTTATTTTTACATGCTGACCATTTTAAAATGCTATTTAGGGTGCAACCTTAATCAATAACACATAATTCGTCTTTCTTTCATATCGGTGCCGATCCGGATTGGAAATGAACACCTTAGCAAAATCAGAATTAGAGACGAAAAAACATCTATAACCACGCATACATGCCTCGCCAAAACCTCACAAAAAAAATCATATTCTCATTTATGCTAACCTCGCCAAAACCACGCAATCTACCCTGTTGGAATTTTATTTTGAGTCCGAACTCGAGCCGAACACAAGTTTAGAGAGTAACCCGTAATATGTTGATTTCTCTCGACATTTGGTTCACGGGTGTATCTACACCTTATACAAAAAAATTAGTAATTAAATAAAAATTCAAAAAATTCTGAAATATTTAAGAAATAAAATTGACCTTCCATTGTAGAGTACTTGTGAAACATATTCCACAAAAAGAAAAGCCCCTTTGATTTCTTAAAAAAAACATTTTTTGGGTCAAAATAGTGCGGATAGTGATCTACTCTCTCCGTTCCTAAATATAAGTCTTTGTAGAGATTTCACTATGGACCACATACGGATGTATATAGATGCATTTTAGAGTGTAGATTCATTCATTTTGCTCCGTATATGGTTCATAGTGAAATCTCTCCAAAGACTTACATTTAGGAACGGAGGAAGTATAATGGTAAATAATTTTTGGTTTTTTGCCCTGAAGTCACGCTGATTTTTTATTCGTGAAAATTTATATAATAGTGCAAAAGAAAGTCAAGTTTATTCAAAAAACTTATGAAATATTATGGTTTTTTGTATTTTTTTTCTCATATAGGATGTACTAGATATACAAGAACCAAAGTGAATTTCCCGATTTCTCTCGTCTTTTTTCCAGCCTGTCTCGCCGTGTTCGTGGGTTTTCAGTGTGGTTCCTCCTGCGTCTGCGGACTCCGTTTTCCTCTTGCGGCGGCGCTGGCGCTGGTGCGATTCCACCCCCTTCGCGCCTTGTTATACGCAAATTCGAACTCCGGGATCTGCAGATATCGTGACTTTGGGCCCAAATAAGTTGATAGGTACTCCGTAGATTGAAGGTCGATTACTCCTCTAGTTATCATGGGGATGCCCATGCTGAAGCGGTTCATGTCCATGCAGTCGGAGCGGCGGCATCGCCAGATCCGAGCCCGTGCCCGTGGTAAGCCCCGCCGTGCCTGTGGATATCTATAGGTTTGTTCTTCAACACCGCCAAAAAGATATCTTTTTTTATTGTGTTTGCTGTTTACTTGGCCTTTTCTATGTGGCGAAGATAGCAAACTGATTCATTCTGATTCGGATTGCTTTGAGCCGGCTGACCATAAAAGAAAGTACTGGATTGCGAGATTGCTCCTCTTTCTGTTTGAGTAGTCCAGGATTCGAACGGAGCTCCTTTCTGTTCTAATGTGAGAAGAGATATCAATATGTATAAAAAACATCCAGTCATCAAATAATTCTAATAGCCTATGCTGGCTCCTCTGGAGCCAGCAGCTTCCACTGGAATAAGTATATGAAATCCATATGGTTTGAGATACACCGTGTTTAGCCAGTAAGAGATCGAAGGCAACCTTTGGAGATATTGTATTGCTCTGCACAAAATACTTTTATGGACAACTGAAGCTCATTGCTGAATTCACTCAATCGAGATTTAGTATGTAAATTCACATTCTTGCACAGAAGTTGGATACAAGAAACATAATTGATTTCTCTGTGTGCGTTTGTGTGCTCAAATTTGTTGTTTCCCTTTTTTAGAAACTGTAGTATTCTTAACCATGTATGATGTGCTGCAGCTGGATGTGTTTCTTCTTCATTGGCTAAAAGAAAAAAGGAGGTCTGCCAACATGACGATGTTTCTCCGAGTGATAAACGATTGAGATGTTCAGGGGTGAACCTTCCAGAGGTATGGAATTATTTGCTGATAATGCAAGAATTATATTGACGGAACTAGCAGTAGCTCTGTTTGCATTAAGAGGGGGGAACCCAAGTTACAAAGACTGAAAACAACCTAGAGGAAAACAGGAACTGACAGTAGAAGTAAAAGAAAGCCTGAATATGCGAACTGCGGTTGGGCTGTACACACAGAACAATTAGTCGCACAAACCTCCAGAAGGAGGCTGACGTTGTTCTGATCAAGGAAGTAATTGTGGTTGGGCTCATCGATTTGCTGTAAAAAAAATCCACCTATTAAGCTCTTTCCAAATGTGCCAAATGATATAGTAGGCGACAGAGATCTCTTTCTTCCTGGATTAGATGCCCTTTTGAAGCTTTTAAGCCACTGTTCTCTAATGCTAAAAGCCTCCTTGGAAAATGCAAGAATTGTTGCAAGTGCAATACCATCACGAGTCCATCACCAGTTCACTTCTGGTAAAATAACTTACAAACAGATTACATATGATTCAGCATTTATAGTCCTATTGTGCTAGTAGTTTCGCTTTGTGCTTAACTGTTGCAGCTTTAACTCCAACAGAAAATTGTCTGTTGTGAGTTTAAACACCAGGTATTGTGACAGGGATTAGCCTTTTTAGATGTTATCCCTCCTGGTACAGTGCATTATATCTTTTTCTTTCGTGGATAAAGGTAAATGTGCTATAAAAACAAGTCTAAAAAATACCATGGAACTGCATGTTAGCGACCCTTTCCACTGTGCGGCCAAGTGGCAGACGAAGGCCCAGCCCACCACCATTCCCTACATATACGCGAGAGAATGGAACGAGCAACCATCCTGGCTTGGATCACGACTTTCAACGGTGGCTCTTCTTCTCCCACCTCTGGCTCTCTTTCTCAATCCCCATTTCATGCTGCAACTTGTATCCCGAAATTAGCTACCTATCCTTGTAATCTGCTACTGTGATTGATTAGTGAGAGTTGGTCCCTAACACTGCAACATGGAAATGTAAGAGTATATGTCAAAATTTGTGCAAAACTGACTTGTACATTGTATTGTATGAAAAACCAAACCAAGTACTGTTATTTCGAGCCCCCGCGTCGTCCCCGCTAGGGCGACTCGGGCAGCGCCCTAAACCCAGCCGCCGGGGGCGCACACTCCCTCCTCCCCTCCCTCCGCCGCCGCCAGCCTAAGACCGGGGACCGACGGCGGTGGCGGTGGACATCGCCTCTCTCCCGCAGCTCTGAGGTTGTGCGGGCCCCCGAAACGTGTGGAGGCGCGCCCGTTCCGATCGGCAATGGCGATGGCTGTGGCGCGGCGGCGCGGGCTGCGGGCGCGGCGGCCAGCCCTGTTTGGGTGGCGGCGGCGGCGGCGCGCCATCTGCCTTTGGATCGGCGGCGGCGGCGCGCAGGCCTGGTGGTTGCATCGGCGGCACCTCCAGTCAGATCTGTTTTGACCGGTGCAGCCGGCGGTGGTGGTCATCTCTTCCGTCAAAGGTGGTCGACCTGCGGCTGGGTGGTCGGATCTCGAGGTTCATCATCTAGTCCCGGCTACGAGTCGGGGAGACATAGTTGCCGATGAAAACTGAGCCGTTGGCGGGCGATGGCGGCGTTTTGCGCCGTTACCTTGATGAAGGCATCGTCGTGTAACTGTTGTCGATCCACACGTGCTGCTTTGGGGCAAACCCTAGGATTTGGTCTTCCAGATCGGACGATGGCGGTACTACGGTGCCGTTTCTCTCTTGGGAGCATTGTTTGTGGAGCAGCGCTAGAAGATAGAGGCAGGAGGTGGAGCGGCTTCGTCTTGCACGGAGCTTCGGTGAAGCTGTAAAATCATGCCCGGCCGACAGGTGCTACGCTGAGTCATGCCTAGTTGGCAGGTGCTACGCACGACAGATCTTCCAGAGTCTTCGCGTCTGGATGGACGAGCGCAGGGCGGTGGCGCTGTTGGGCGCCGTGGTGGCGTCGACGAATGTCTGGACTAGCAAAGGATGATGCAGATCTCTCTCCTGAAGATGGGTCAGTGGTCCGATGATGATGGCGGCTTCTAAAATGTGTGCATGTGGTGTGTGCTTTAGGTAGGCTGCACCGGCTGTTGGTACCGATACGTTATGTGGATGGATCGGCGACGACACCGGTTTTAGATATGGGGAGTGAGAGCACTCCACATTATCGAGTTTGTAGGTGTGAGTGGTGGTTTTGGGTGGATTGATGTATGTTCTTGTTAGACCTTTGTGGAATAATTAATAAAGATGGCTGCATGCATCGATTGATGCAGAGGCCGGGGGCTTAACCTCCTTTTCTAAAAAAAAGTACTGTTATTTCAATGTTACTGTACCCATCTTTTACCCCCTTTTGCATGGTATTACAGTATACAATTACAAACCATGATTCTTTGTTTGATAGGTGTAGATATCATGCATTGTACCACCTTTGCTTCTCTTCATAGAGCTATCTCAAGTGGCTGTCTAGATCCACTATCCCTTTGTTTACGCATAATCGTACAAGCATTTGCAGCCATGACAAGTGCACTGTGTTTAATGTTTAAGTTATTATTCGTATTACAGGAATTGGAAAAACGATGAATCTTGACAACTTGAGGTGGTTAAAAACGTAACTGATTTCATTTGCACCAGATCATTCCTTTAGCCATTGAGTTCCCTAATCCAGTGCAAACGGCTGATTGAAATTGCCCCACATCTATTTTGCGCAATCCCACCTACGGATTGTATTGCAAATGTAATTTATGAACATATAGCATATCTTTTGGGCTAGTTTTGGTTCTAGCCCAAGCTTTACATACCAAATATTTGGCTAGTCAAAATTTTGGTTGAGCTTTTGATTGGCTATGGGTTGGCTACTTGGCTAACATTGGCAAGAAATATGAACTAGATTGGGTCAATAGCCATTGGCATGGCGAAAAAATTGGCAATCATCCAAACAAAGGCCAATTTTTTGGTCATGGCCAAAAATCGATAGGGTCAACTTTTGTTACCATCCAAACATACCCTAAACTATTGCAGCCTTCACTCTCGAGGAGAATATTGTCTGGCATGAGTTTAAACCCCAGGTATCGTGATAAGTAGGGCTTCGTAGACGCTATGTGTCCTGATACAATTCATCTAAAATCATCATTGCCCCTCCTTAATTTTGTTCCAAGCTCCGCCAGCAGCCGCATTTATATTACTAGATAATTCCCCCGCGCGTTGCTGCAGGACTATTTTGAAATTATTTTGCTGAAATTCGGTTGAGCAAAATAGAAGTAATGAATTTATTTGACTTGATTATTTGATAGATTCGCCAAAAAAAGATTATTTGATAGACGCATAGCAGTTTCATAAGATAAATATCATAATATGTGGTTAAATTTCCTTGGAGTTGTCAATGCTGGTGCCTTCTTCCTTGTGAACAAAATGTACATGTGGGATTCCTTTCTTGATGTACTCAAAGATGTATGTGCCAACCTTCAATGAATGATTCTTTGTGGTGTCGTCTTGAAAAGAGGCGCTAGTTATTGTCAGTTTCATAGCATTCTTCATGTTTGTAATAGCCTCTATGTACCTTTTGTGTGCTTCTCTTGTTGGATGTGTTGCTGAAGGTGGCAGAACTTTTCTTGGTGCATCAGATCGCATGCTGTAGCAAAATAGGTGTGCATATCGTTAATTGCATAGCAGGAACTTAGAAAACAACTATGTACGTAACAGTCGTACCTGTTAGCCAACTTCCTTCTGGTTGTCCATGTACTTGCAAAAGCCAATATTTAGTTGTAGGGATACAATGGAAAATGGTATAGTTGTTCGTAAATAGAGATGTGTGGTAGTCATAAAACGTGTAACTGAAAGATATTGCTTTTAAAATAGTTAATACACAACAAATATAACAGTGAATATATATAAAGTTATAGATGGTATTTATATTGGGGTTTTAATTAGCAGGTTAATGTACGTATTAATATCGCACATGCATGTAAGATTTGGGCATGGTAATTGTTGGTTGGATTCCTAGCAAAGAAAATAATTGGGGGTTGGTATATAAAATCTAAAACTTTCTAAGCGGTGAAGGCTAGCCTGGGCGGCATTTTCTGCAGTTTATGAGAGTTTTGAAGAGATACATACTCTGTAGCAGGAAAAAACAGAGATGACATTATAATAGATATCCTCATGTTAACATTCAAAGTGTAGTACAAACCCAGTTTGGTATTTATAGATTTATCACTAAAAGTACCCTCGTACACTCATACACGTTGAGCAATGGGTACTCTGGTGGTTCAAGGGGGGAAAGGAGAAAAGACAAAGAGAAACTCGGTGCATTCAAGCATTATCCAGTAATGAAGATCCTTCCTGTATGATTGTCTCCTCCACATGTTAACATCTGCCATGAATAGCAAGACCCTTCCTGTTTGATTGTCTCGTCCATATGTTAACTTCTGTCATGAAGAGTAGTATAAGATTTCAGTCTAGGTGTTTCATGGATGGCAAATCTAAAATTTATAAGCCCTCAAGGACAGAGCAGCAAGCAAGGGCATGATGCATGAAGCAAAAAGGTTTCTGGGTTGCAATGGAAGCTCAGCAAAATGGGTATGAAATGAAGAAATTATTTTTTTGCTGGTCGTAGTTACAGGACAGTGGAAGTTTCCATGCGTGTATTGCGAAGCATAGCATTGTTAAAGTTGGAAGTAACAAATAGGACGATATAAAGGTTGGAATTAAAAATTGAAGTACCTATATGGTATGCATGTTTGGCTTACTCGTGCTATCCATAATTGGTTGTTGGATCTTTGTTGTCTGTTTTGCTGCGTAAGGAGAACATCTGGCATTGTAATTATTTTAAGGGGAAATAAATAAATTTTGTGAGAATTATTTATATAGGCTGTGAGAAGTAATACATACTCTTTCTTGTATTCTTTGGAAGGACTATGTTCATGTTCCTTTGATCTGCACTCAGAGAAGATAGATCTCTGAAGGGGTAAGCGAATCGATCGATAAAAAGAGAGCATGTATAAACCTGGTGCATCATAGGCATGCGAGTATTGCCATACCTGATAGATTTGTTGGCATCATCCTCGGTAAAGTCTATTCTTCGTTTTGCTCCAGACCTGATTAGAAGGGAGATTAATCAGAGCGTTATAAGTCTGATAAATCTTGCTCTCGAGATGCTATTGCTTGATCGATGCCAAGAAGTAGATGATAGAATGAATGTCAAGATATATTGTGCAGAAGAAAACTTATTTGAAAGAACATTTGTGCCTAACAAACCTCTGTTCCTGTTTCTAGCCATACGTGTGCGACGGTTATCGGCAGGAACATATGGGCTTGCTCGAGGAGAAGGATCGGGTAATGACGTACGACGTGGCCGTCCACGTCCACGTGAAACTTCTCGTGGATGACCAACCCCATGCCCAGTTGGATAACGCGAAGAACTTTCTGCGTTATCCATGTCAGGAGGCCTAATAACCCCAAGGAAGTGGAATTGGATGAAGGGGCCAAGAATGTAAAACGTACCAACAGAATACGAATGCAATGCAATGTGTATGTGCTCAATTTTTCCGTATAGAGAATTAGAGTGCACCGTTATATATTGAACTTAGCAAAATTATATTGAGATTGATGTTGAGCAAACAAATTTACAGAAGGAGCAACCGAGGAGAATTTGGGGATATTATGTACCTTTAGGAGGCAGAAACCAAATGAGCCTGTGTTTGCAGTGAGGGAAACCCAATGAAGATGACTACTTGGGCATCATTGAGCACGCAGTACCTGAGAAGTTACAAATTTGTGATGCAATCAACAATATATCATACATAGAGAACATGGAGGAAATGGCAGGGAGTTGCTCACCGGAGGTGGTATGAGTGGTGTGGTACAGACCTGATGGGAAGGAAATGAGGTGAGGCCAGACAGACTTTAAAGAGCAATCCATCAGTTTCTTCTAGAGATGGTGGGGAGAGGAAGTGGAGCGGCTGGAACATTAGTATTAGGAGAGGGAGCGTCCGACATCAATTAGTCCTGGCTGTTCGCTATCCATTGTGACCAGGGAAGACACACAGGGTGGGCCGGTGGAAGCAATGGGCTGCAGAGAGGATGCATCAGTAGGCTGTGTAAGGTTGCTATGGCCCTTTTCATAAGAATATATGTAGGATTATAAGAAAAGAGAAATATTCTTCTGACAAACAGAGTACAGTACCTTGTGACGAACAGAGTACAGTAGCTTCAAGTCGACATATAGCATGGCCGTAGTCGGGAGCTCGATGTCGTTGCCAGCAAATCAGTAACCAAGAGGAAAGTGCATACATCTGGGCTGAATTAGCCGGGGCGGCATCCGAGGGAGGAGGTGCTTGCTGACGCCGGCACCAAGTTGGGATGGGCAGCAGCAAGTCCATGGCAGAGCAGCTCGAAATCGATCCCCAACGACGACACCACCGGCCGCTGCTCCATTGCGAAGTAGCCGTGGCAGGCACCGCAAGTATGGAGGAGGTTAAAGGGGAGAGGAGGAAGAAGGTGGCCGCCGAAGGGGAGAGGAGGAAGGAGGTGGCCGCCGCGGAAGGACTGGTGTGCAGCGGGAGGAAGGGAGGGTGCCGGCTTGGGAGTGAGGCGTGGTGGAGAGGGAGGGAGCAGCGCGGATCCTGGGTGGGCGGCGAGGCAGAGTGTGCCGTGCGCACGGGGGAGCCGGCCCACCGGGATCCCGTGCTGGCGCGCCGCGGTGGACAGGGGAAACCGGTGGAGACGGGGGGAAACGGGCGAGGGAGTCACGGAGGAAAGCGGTGGAGACGGGGGCGTTCTCGCAGGAAAAAAATGGAAGTGGAGGCCGATGGGCGGGCTGGGCTGGGATTACGTCCATCGTGAGCTTCTCTGGCTGGGCCTACGAACAGTAACAGAAGCCGACGTGTGCAGTAACTGAAGCCAACGTGTTCGTTTTTTGGTATGACGGGTCCCGCTTGTAAGCCTCTAATTAAACGCTGACGGGGCAGTGGTGCTGATGTGGATAGCCTGCATGTCAAGAGAAATAGGTTAGTGGGGATGAACTATTTAGGTATTATAGATAAGCACTGTCTTCGCAATTTTTGCTAAAGCACTCCTTTAGCTATTGTATATACTTCCTTATTCAAATACAAATAATTGATTGAAAAATTGCACATTGTACATTATATGCATCTTTGTTAGATTGCATTGGAGCGCTCTAAAGTAATCTTCCCCAATTTCAGTTTTACTTCCTAGCCCTGCCCTCTAGACTTGTCACTGTGCATCACAATCCACTTTGGATAAATTCAACATAGGAGGATAAATAATCTCAGCTGATTGCACTAAGTACTGAATACTGGTGGATTCTGGAAGATGATTAGTGGTTTCTTGTCTTGGGTATAGAGGTCTGAAGAACACTTCCAAAATCATTTCTCAGAAATCATATGTTCTCCTGGGTCCCAATCTACCAGTAGTGAATACTAGTGGATTCTGGAAGATGATTAGTGGTTTCTTGTCTCTGGTATAGAGGTCTGAAGAACACTTCCAAAATCATTTCTCAGTACTTATATGTTCTCCTGGGTCTGAATCTTCTCTTCTCTGTGCAGCTAACAATGTGTTCCAGTGAAGGGCTTGCAGCTGCTGTACGTTTCCATTGTTACAAAACAGTTTAGAGTCAGAGAGAGAGGATTCTTGCATACTATCTTTGTTATGGAACTGGCTGGGCCTTCTAGCGTATAAATTGGAGACATTTAGGGATTGACAACCCGCTGCCTTCTCATCATCATGGCGCTGCTGCCCAAGGATGCAATCAAACACATTAGAGCACTTGGAGGTTCTTCACTTCCTTGTTTCTCCTCTTCATATGTCCGTTGCTCAAGAGTGATATTCTGTCAACCATTGTCATCTTGATCATACACATACACTGGCATGCTGTTGAACACGCTGGAGTCGTGCGCCCTCGCTGGCAGCTACAGGGCTGGAACGTGCATGACCAGCAGTGTTGTAGCAGCTGCATCGTGTTCCTGGTAATTGTTCTCACCTACAGAAACACTACCAATACAAGGAGAGGGACAGAGATCCTGCAGCTCACTTGTGCAGGTTTGACTTCTAGGTTGGGGATATCACGCTGTTGCAGTATTTCCTCAAGATGCTGCCCACTGGACTTGGTGTTTCATCCTTGAGAACATGAGTTCTGACTTGTTGCTGAGCAGTAGGTCCACTTCCCTTGTGCCATACTACTTAATCCATGATACTCTGCTGCTCTGAAAGCCATGCTCTGGTTTGGATAACATGGTGGACAGTAAAGAGGAGAAGCCTGATAATTATGGCGGTTGATGTGTTGAAGTATGTGTGGTTTGGTTGATCGACACTGGGGATGCTTGCGATGGAGGTATGGGAGGAGGTGGAGGGTAGTAGCAATGAAAGGGATAATAGTGAGGTGGGTTTGAGTTGCCAGTCGGCTGTGGCATTGTGTCAATGCATCTGGTGGCTCTCACTTGGTGTTTGCCTTCCATCGAACACCTGGTGGGTGCTAAGTGCTGTACCTGCTCCGCGGATGAGTTGAGGCACGTCTGCTCCATACATGGCTCCTGTATGTCCTATCCACGAGCGCTGGCTCACGGAAGGTACAAAACCAGCACCATAGTCGATCTCACATCAAGCGGAGAGGCAGAGCACTTACTCAGCAAATTCCTTGTTGATGAACAGCCACAGAGAAATCAGCACCAATCAAGGGATTTTACAGTACTGATTTGGATATCAGTACCAACCTTCACCTTGAATGAATGAGCTGCGGCACAGCTTGCAAGCGCCAACCACAAATGTCGCTGCCGCCGCCAACCCACGTGAACGCCCCTGCTGCCGCGTTGAATTTGGGAGGAATGGGTTGTAATCACTGGCAGATTGTCGCCACCAACACCACAATGGTTTCGCTGCCACAGTTCACCGGTTGACGCTGGGAGGGAGGGTGGGAATTTGCTAGGGACCAGATTGATGCTGGCTCAGGGAAGAAAAGGGCATTTTGCACTCACGTCCAGAAGATCAGCAAAACTCTCTGGGGGGTAAAATGGAGAGCAGAGGAAGAGGGAGCCGCCGATGCCATGGAGAAGAAAAACGTCACCAGAGAAATCGAAGATTAGAGAATTGATGAAGATCCTAACTGAAGCTACTGAATAATTGCAACTACTGAAAGCAAACAGGGATAAGATCAAGTAATTGCAGGGAATTGTAGATATATTGATAAGAACAGACACAAGGTTGCTACAAAGAGGAACAAGGAAATTAGGATTTTTGTTCTTGGTTGATTCTGAACAAGGCAAATGCTTGGCTTATATGGAGTCTAACCCTCAAGACCATAACTAATAGAAGTCTACGCTTTTACCCTTACATCTAAGATTCCCCTAATATCTCATTATCCTAATGCCTTGGCAACCCCCTTCCACCGTTTTCTGTTGACTTGGTGTTGGTGTGGCTTTTTCAGGCCATTTCAGCAGATAATGGATGGAACAGTTAAAGTTTCCTGCGTTGCAAACTGTGGCAAGTTCAGTGAGCTGGAAAAGTAGCATGAAAGTTGGATGGGTTAAGTTAGACAACACTATAACTTTAGGAACCCCAATGCAATTTAGTCTTTATTTATATGGTCTGTTGAATATATTGTCTCTTCACCTTAGTTGCAAGGTTTTATGTCTTTTTCATTAGCTTCTGGATGATATTCATGGGCTTCCATCTTTTCACTATTCAGATCAGATGTTCTATTTGTACCCTGCAGACGTGTTGATTTCTACCACTTCACCTTATCTATAACATTCTGTTGTACAATAAAGCACTATTTTGTGCAGAAATGCATAAAAACATATAGCTACTCTGCCCTAATGCAAGTAAAATTATACTGTAGTAAATAGTGCTAAGCCATTAGCAACTTTCTTTTTTCTACGAATGACAGTAATAATACTGTGGTAAGGAAAACTTCTATATCTACATATGTAATGCATGGCACCTTGTTCAGTCATGCGCTATTCGGTGGAATGTCCATCATAATCCATATGGTTCTGCTATTTTTTTCTTATATTTCCAACCGAAGTAACCATCGTCTGTACAATCTGAATTCTGAATTTCTTTCACATGATTATTCATGCAGGATATCTGGCACCACATCCATTCCCTACTGCCACTACGGGATGCTGCCCGTATTGCCTGCGTGTCCCGCACCTTTTTACGATCCTGGAGATATTATCCCAACCTCATCTTTAATAGGCATATACTGGGCTCAAATAGCGATGGACGTGGAAGGGATTTCATCAGAACAATCGACCACGTTCTGAAAAAACACTCAGGTGTTAACGTAAAGAAACTCACACTGGACATGTATAATTTTCCCGAAGTCACCAACGCCTGTCGGCAGCGGCTAGATGGTTGGCTTCAGATTACTATGAGACCAGGGATTGAAGAAATAAACCTCCTTAGCCTGGCTAATGAAGCATACATGTTTCCGTGCTGGCTGTTATCTGATGATAGGATCAAGGACTCAATTCGGTGTCTCAATCTCAGCTCTTTTGCTTTCCGCCCCACAGTCAAGCTCAGTCCCTTTAAATGTCTGGCCATGTTACGTCTCAATTATGTGTGTATTACTGGGTACGAGTTAGGGTGCCTTGTTTCCAACACTCTTACCCTGGAACGGTTGGAACTTAATGGTTGTGGCGACTTGGATTGCCTGAAGATACCTTCCCAGCTTCAGCGGCTTAGTTGTCTGATGGTTTCAGGTTGCTTTAGGCTGGATGTGATAGATATCAAAACCCCGAACCTTCGCGTTATCAGGTTGGATGTAGAAAAGGTTAAAAAACTCTCACTTGGAGTATCATTGGAACTGAATGAGCTATGCATACACGGTCCAGACTTTGCGAGTTATGCCCGTTTGAAGCTCCTCTCCAATGCGCCAAATGTCGAAAGTCTTTACCTGAAGTTGATTGATGAGGTATTTTGATAGAAGTTTGGCCGATTATGGACTATTTTCTGCGTATAGTTAATGGCAGTCATACCTTGGAATGTATATGTCACAGCCCCAGATCAGCCCTTGTTTAACTTTGCTTGTTCCTCATGTCATCATGTTTAATTTTCAAAGAAACTTGAAATGGGGATGTTGAAACCCTAGCACCAAATGCATTCAACTAGGTTCAAATAAACAATATTTTCAATGAACCCAAATGCCCTTTAAAAATGTTCATGATTTTTGATAAAGGTAAAAAACCTCTGCCAAAAATGATGCACCTATTTCTAGGCCATTCTGGATTTTTGAATTAAGTCTTATTGTATTTGACTTTTGGGCATTTAAATACTATAAATAATTTAAATGTTCAAATAATGTTGGAACTATTTTTGGGCCACTGAAATAATTCAGCAAGTGTCCATGAATATTTTCAGGATTTTAGGAAATGCCTTGGTATTTTTTCCTAAGCTCAAAACAGAGGCAAATAATTAGAAAACAGAAGAGAGGGAGAGCTTACCTGGCCTCACCTATGTAGCCACCAGAGGGGCCAGCCCACCACTGTAGCGACCCAGCCCACCTCCTCCTCCCCTGTCGTCTTCCTCCCCCTGCCAGGAGGACGGCGCGTGCCCGACGCGCGCACGCACGCGCCCGGCCACCTCCTGCTTCCTGCCGCTTCCCCCTCGTCGCCCTGGGCCTCCCTCGCGACGCCACGCAGCCCCGACCGCTCTCTCCTCTCTCTCACTTTCCCCTCTGGCCCTCTCTCCCGCAAAAACAGAGCGCCACCGAGCGAGCTCGCCGACGCCGATCGCCGTACCCGCGGCCACCGCCACCACCTCGCCTCTCCGAGCTGTCCAAGAGCTCCGCCTCATCTGCTTCTTCCTCCTCGACGATCCTCCCGGCCTCGGACGCGCTGCTTCATCGCCACCGTCGCCGTTTCCGTCACCGGCCACTGAGGCTCCTCGTCGGTCGATTCGCCGCCGTCTCCGCCTCCCCGAGCCCGCTGAGGCCTTCCTTGAGATCACTGTGAGCCCCTGAACCGTTTCCCCCTACTCCCGTGCTCGATTTCGAGCTCTAGCTAGACTAGCCACCATGCCCGAAGCTCGCCGCCGCATGAGCTCGTCGCCGCCGTGGCTCCGGCGACCAAATGGCCCCGCGCGTGCGTCCGTTGCACTCGCGACGTTCCGTAGAGCAACTCTAGCGCGATAGCCCGTTTGTTTGCAAGCCGCAGCGCTAACCCCGCACCCACCCGAACTCCGGCGGCCGCGAAAGAGCTCGTCGCCGTCGACTCCGGTCACCACAGGCCCAGCCACTACCACCATTCGACGCGCGCCTGCAAGAGCTCTCCAATGAGCCCAAGAACGGCCTCGTCCGTGCCCTGTGGGCGCTTTCCGAGCCGCGCCGCCGTCTCGGGCCTCGCCGGCGTCGAGTCGCCGGCGGGTTTGACCTCGTTTGACCCGGTTTGACCCCAGTTTGACTCCCCCTGAGTCACTGACGTGTGGGCCCATGCTCCTAACTAAACTAGATTAGTATTAGTTTAGCGCTAATTAATCTGGATTAGTTAGGTTAGTCACTGACAGGCAGGTCCCACGGGTCAGGTTTGACCCTGGCCAGCCCGTTGACTCGCTGACGCAGTGATGACGTCAGGCTGACGCAGTAAAGCATTATCTGGATTTAAGTTTATTCAGAAAATTCCAGAAAATAGTATAAACTTCTAAAAATCATATAAAATCAACCGTAGCTTAGAATGAAATAATTTATATATGAAAAATTATCAGAAAAATGCAATCTATCCATCTGTATCATTTTCATGCATGTCAAACTAAGTTATACCTGCTGTATAGGTGAAAACATGATAATGACATTATAGATGCTAAATATGGAGTTTGCATATGAACCCTTAGCTCATATGGACCTCATTTAAACTGTTGCTAGATGCATTAGTGTAAATCATAACATTCTTGACATGTCATAGTCATGCATCATAATTGTTGCATTGCATTGATTGTGTTCTTCCTTGTTTGCCGGTGATTGTCCCCTCTCGATAAGCCGTGATTCCGACGATGAGTTCGATGACACCGATGAAGAACTATAATATCTTCAGAAGTGCCAGGCAAGCATAACCCCCTTGTTCATTCCGATACAATCCCACTCTCTCGCTCCTGCTCTCTTTTACTACATTAGGACAACAACGATTCAACCGTTACTTGTTGCGGTAGTTGAACCCCTTATCCTCTGCATGACCTGTCATTGCCACAGTAAATAGATGAAACCCACTAGCATGAGTAGGAGTTGTTTGAGCCCTGGTGTGCCTACTCATTCATGCTTGTTTGTCATGCCTGCTATTGCTTAGAGTTGTGTCAGGTCTGATTCATCGGGGATGAGTTGGAATGGTGATGAACATGTCCTACTGTGTGTGAGCTAAGTGTGTGAACACGATTTGGTAAAGGTAGCGGTGAGAGGCCATGTAGGAGTACATGATGGGTTGTCTCATTGCAGCCGTCCTCAGGAACTGAGTTCTGTGTTTGTGATCCATGATACAGTTACTACCACGCATTGGGCCCGAAACCAATGGACCCTCTCGGCTTCTTAATCACCCTTGTCCTCTGTCCAGGAGTTGCAAGTAGTTTCTGGTGTTCGTAGTATGCTGGAGGCCGTGGGCAGCGCTGACCGGAGGGGTGGGCTGTGATGCGGTAAAAATAGGCACGTGGCCGGGCATGCCGGGCGCCCGTTTGGTGTCCCGGAACCCCGCACACATCGTTCGGGGCCGTATGTGGAAACCTCGGCCGGACTCCCTGCGGATGGAACCTGAATAGGCGATAAACCTGGACTAGAGACTTGAGTGTTTAGGTAGGCTGTGGCCGACACCCTCGCTGGGCTTCCGCTTGAAGGTTGCCGAGTACATGTCGTGTAAACGGCGGTAAGTGGTGAGAGCGTGTGTGTCGAAGTACACCCCTGCAGGGTTAACATCATCTATTCGAATAGCCGTGTCCGCGGAAATGGACTTCTGGGTTGCCTATAACAGTTCATAGACAAGTGAAAGTGGATACTCTAAAATGCGCAAGATAGGCGTGAGTGCTATGGATGGCGTTCTCGTAGGGAGACGGGAGCGGATCCATAGTGGTGTATTGGTATGGTGAATTTGTGGACTCGTGTGCGCCACCTCAAAAGAGTTACTTGCAGTCGTAGTTCAGGATAGCCACCGAGTCAAAGCTGGCTTGCTGCAGTCAAACTCCACCACCCCCTTTTGTTGATACCGATGCATATGTAGCTAGTTCTGATGTAAGTCATGCTGGGTACATTTGTACTCACGTTTGCCTATTTTATGTTTTTGCAGAGAGACTTCAGTCTCGCTAGTAGTACCGCTTGGACTTCGACGTTTAGCTTGTTACCTCAGCTACGATCTTGTGCCCTCGGCAGGATCTGGTAGATAGTCGGGCTTCTCAGCCTTTTCATTTGTAGATGTCTGTACTCAGACATGTTAAGCTTCCGCATGTGTTTGACTTGTATGCTTTGAATGTTGGGTCATGAGACCCATGTTTGTAATATCTGGCTCTTCGGAGCCTAATGAATAAATACTCTGAGTCGTAGAGTCTTGTTGTGATGCCATGTTGTATTTGCACATATCGAGCATATTGTGTGTATGATTGAAATGCTTGGTATGTGTGGGATCCGACAACCTAGTTGTGTATCCTTGGTAGCCTCTCTTATGGGGAAATGTAGTCTTGTGCTCCGTGAGCCATAGTAGTCCGCTACAGCCCGGTTCACCGGAGTCCTGCTAGCCCAGCACTACTGCTCCGGAACACTTGACTGGCCGGCATGTGATTCACTCCGTTCCTGTGTCTGTCCCTTCGGGAAAATGTCACGCGGTGACATCCGGAGTCCTGCCTAGCCTGCTACAGCCCGGGTTCCCGGAGTCCTGTTAGCCCAGTGCTACAGCCCGGATTCACACGCTGCTGACCGACATGCTCGATGTTGATTCATGTTTGCCTGTCCCCGTAAGTTAGTGCCACTTTGGGTTCACGACTAGTCATGTCGGCCCGGGTTTCTGTCATATGGATGCTAGCGACATTATCATATACATGAGCCAAAAGGCGCAAACGGTCTCGGGCCATGGTAAGGCGACACCCGTGGGAATACCGTGCGTGAGGCCGCAAAGGGATATGAGGTGTTACAGGCTAGATCAGTGTGACTTAGAATCGGGGTCCCGACAGCGTTGATATCAGAGCCTGACTGCCTGTAGGATTACCAAGCCAAACTGGTCGAAGTTGAGTCTAGAAATGCTTTAGTTATGTAAGGGAATTGATTGTGGAAGGGAACGTAAGGCTCTTTTTACTCCTTTACCTTATGCCCTCTAATCTGAGTCACCCTCTTCTCATTCTACGGGGATTAAGAACTAGGCTTCTCATCTTTCTATCAGGATCACGTGTTACTAATCCGTAGACTCGTAGGATTGTTGGTCTCAAGCCTCAGTTCAGTTTCTACCACTACAGTGTGTTGTTAGTTGGACTTGGAACCTTGATATGATGTTGTTGAGTGGTTATGCCACCATTTTGTAGGATGTCTCAAATCCTTTGAGCATTTACAGTCGTTATGCTGTCCGAGCCACCCCAGGCTTCTAAATAATCTGACGCAGTTGCAAATCCCTTCTTTCCGTTCTCGATGTTCCCTTTGGGCCAGATTAACCACACTAACCGTTGAGTTGAGGTACTCTGCTGCCTTGACATATATGTTGTAGTTATTATTATGACCCTAGGTGTCTTAGAGGACCACTTAGTAATCTAGCAATGCTTGCATCCCCAGTGTGATGATTCTGGCCACTATTCTTGAAAGCATCCCGTGATGCCATTTAGTTAGTAGGCATTCTATTTCTGGGTTCTTGAACCCAAGATTCACTCTACTTAACTCGTGTAGCTAGTGTTTGCTAGTTCCCTTAAGATATTAGTAACCTTTGCATTAGTCCTCGAGGTCCGTGGTATTTCATTCTTCCAATACCATGAACCATCATGGCAGAAGTTCTTTTAACCAAAAGATCACAACCAGGGCGCTCTTGAGGAGTACTCCATTCATATTGTGACTCTGCCAGTCCTACCTTTCTGCATGGGTTATCTAGAAGAAACTTGTTGGACTTGGTTCGACATACTAATCTATGCATCCACAACTCAGAAAAACATATGTTCCTTTGAGTTGTCTCTCTTTAGTTATTTTCTGGCCCTCGTCTATCAATTGATAGTCAGGAGTAATTGTGCATTTGTGTTATCGATGCCTATTATTCTTGTGGTCTGTCAAGCCATTCTAATCCGGAATGACTAGGAGAAACAAACTCCAGTACCTCGTCCATCTCTGGGATTGGGTCAAAGTAGTTGTATTCCGCAGATCAAATGCCTAACCAGCTTTTGTTCTGTTCTACCTACGAGTATTACCCTCTTTATGTCAGGAATCTCATGAGGATTGCACCAACCCTCATGAATTCTTGTTGCAGTGATACTTCTGGCCATCGTTATTCATTCCTCGGTCTCCGTGTTATTGTAACCGGAATACTGACAAGTGAATCGTGGTGTGTGAAATCTATACTCCTAGCAATTCCGTTGCTTGGTAGTTAAAGGACAATAATTTCATCCTTAGCGTGTTGGTTATCGAATCACCATTCTGAGGTTGATCGTGCTACCTAGTCCTTATTTTTGGTGCACTCTTCAATCAATGAGTTAGGATTTTTGTCAAACCCTTGCTCAGTTGATCATATCGTCTTGCCCTGAAAAGCAAGATTGTTCTCGATCTTAATAACAAGTCGGTGGATCGTGATTTTCCAAATATCTTCTTGGAAGTACCACCAGGTTGTCCCTGACCGATATGTTGAGTTTGTGAACAAGTTGGTTTTCCAATCAACCACCCCTTCTCCAAGAATCTGTGTTGGATACCCCTGAGCTAGTTGGTCAAGCTAAACAACAACTTGGAGAGTTGGAAGATAAAAGGTTGTCTAACTTAGTTCATTTCCAAAGGGATATCTTGTGTCTGTGTGTGTGTTGAAGAAAGATGATATCTTCATTGATTGATCCTCGTGATCAATTGTTGGATCTATTGTCTTACCCAAATCTTTGATTTGCGTATGGGCTATCATCAAATCAAGTCAGAACCAACGATATGCATAATGTTGTCTTACTCGTGGTTGATCCCTCGAGCATACACCATTACATCCTTTGGTATGACCAGTGCTATCACCATGTTCACATAGTTATGGAATTACATTTATATGGAAACCTGGATGAATTGTTGTTAAGCCCATTGACAACATTCTCATCTTGTCCATGATTCATGTTGAACATCTAAGTTAGTGTTGGAAACTTTTGAAAGCATTTTCTTTGTGCTAGTTCATGAAGCCTATGTTTGGATGAAAGGAGTGACTTCCTCTAATTCATGTGCATTTGATGCAAGTTGCCGCCGTGAATTTGAGAAAGCATGTTTCTACCTCCTCTGGAATCGTCCCAAGTCAGTTATGCACGTGCGAAGTATTCCGTGGTCTGTTAGACTGATCATCTTCATTCCATATGAATTCTCTAGCACACCAAGCCACTGATTGATTTGTTCAAGGAGAAGGAGTTCCTTCATAAGAGCTAATCCGGACTTATGAAAGAACTTCGATATCCTCGTTGATGGTTCCCAACCAGAACTCGGTAGTGTTTTATTATAAGACTACCATATGATCATGCTTGTCTGGGACAATGTGCTCACATGTTTGTAGCAGAACCAGCTCATGTTTTGGAGCTTACTACCGTAATCCATCTCCCGAGAATCTTGCAACGTCTTCTCGTCGATTTGTGTTGCAAACCTTAATTTTCTTTCTAGACTTGACGAGTCTGGAATATTCTGACACCAACCAGATCTAAATCTCAGGCAGACATGATGGTTGGAACATTCCCAAGAACTACAATATTGGTCTCTCGTTAATTGGTAAAGTGGATGTCGTGGCCAACACACCCAGCCGGAAGACCTATTATTCTAGTATCTTGATTAAGGAAGTTGGCCACCTCCCCATAAGGATTTCGTAGGATTTACTTCCGTAGTTATTCCTTATGGATTCTTGTGCTCCTGAAGTCTGACCTTTTACTTGATGTTCTAGATACCAAACCATATCAATAAATGGGTTACGCTAGCACATCAAGGAGAACATTAGAAGTGGAGTGCTAAATGTCTCTCGGTCGATCATCCAGATTGCTTCTTTGGCATTGCTAAGGAAAAATCTGAGAAAGTGTTGTCCTCCTTTGCACCTGCATCCTCCATCACTAATCATCATGGTAGTATGATGTGTTGCCAGGATCCTCGACACGGATGTTGGTAAAACCTTGATGAATATGGAAATGCTCAAGTTCTTGAGAGCACGCACAAGCACTAGGTGTTATCATCGGCACTAACTGGAATTGCTCCCAGTTTCCTTCGGTTATGCTAAACCTTTCAAACAGTGGATTCACTCTCTACTGTTGAGCTTCTCCCCTGTTACTAAAATCATTCCAGCATTTGCATTATGTTCCCAGTTTGCACCGTCATTGTGCCATCCTACCTTGGATTACCCTTCCCAGTAATTACTGATAAGGACCATCTTCAAAAGTGGTCCCACCAGGGGTTCCGACCATTTCCGGTGATAAGCAAATCACCCCTTGTGTTGTCTTCAACAAGGTAGTCCACATCGTCCATCCTAGCCCGAGTGTGTCGTTCTCCCGAACTCCCTCGAACGATCGTTTGTGATTGCCTTAGGCTGGCATAAAGAGTTTCAATGATATTTATATCAAAAGTAATTCCTTTTGCCACTTAAGGGAATATTTCTACAAGTCACCTTCCCTAAGGTGCCTCTATGGAATCATGGCAATTATCTCCTCGCTACTTTGAAACCATGCACCATCTTATTCAGCGTGGAATTGTGCTTATCAACTTGAATCTTCGTTCATTGTTTCACTTCATCCCTCTCTCGATGTATGTGTTGAGTCTCAGCTCAAGAGATACTCAACATCTCATTCCGTGAGTTGATCGTGAGTTGCTCGATCTTTAAGGAGATCGATTTCTATAGAGTTTTCCCTTGTCGTCATCGTGTCGGATGAAGATCTCGAAAGCAAAGACGTCAACGTTAATTGAAGCAACGGATCAACATCTTCGCGAAGAGCAATTGGATCATGAAGATCGTGTTAGCTTTGTGTACCCTCTGTCTTCTTACCTCACGTCTTGAATCTCGGGACGAGATTCTTGTTTAGTGGGGGTGAGTTGTCACAGCCCCAGATCAGCCCTTGTTTGACTTTGCTTGTTCCTCATGTCATCATGTTTTTTTCAAAGAAACTTGAAATGGGGATGTTGAAACCCTAGCACCAAATGCATTCAACTAGGTTCAAATAAACAATATTTTCAATGAACCCAAATGGCCTTTAGAAATGTTCATGATTTTTGATAAAGGTAAAAAACCTCTGCCAAAAATGATGCACCTATTTCTAGGCCATTCTGGATTTTTGAATTAAGTCTTATTGTATTTGACTTTTGGGCATTTAAATACTATAAATAATTTAAATGTTCAAATAATGTTGGAACTATTTTTGGGCCACTGAAATAATTCAGCAACTGTCCATGAATATTTTCAGGATTTTAGGAAATGCCTTGGTATTTTTCCTAAGCTCAAAACAGAGGCAAATAATTAGAAAACAAAAAAAAATTAGAAAACAGAAGAGAGGGAGAGCTTACCTGGCCTCACCTGTGTAGCCACCAGAGGGGCCAGCCCACCACTGTAGCGGCCCAGCCCACCTCCTCCTCCCCTGTCGTCTTCCTCCCCCTGCCAGGAGGACGGCGCGTGCCCGACGCGCGCACGCACGCGCCCCAGCCACCTCCTGCTTCCTGCCGCTTCCCCCTCGTCGCCCTGGGCCTCCCTCGCGATGCCACGCAGCCCCGACCGCTCTCTCCTCTCTCTCACTTTCCCCTCTGGCCCTCTCTCCTGCAAAAACAGAGCGCCACCGAGCGAGCTCGCCGACGCCGATCGCCATACCCGCGGCCACCGCCACCACCTCGCCTCTCCGAGCTGTCCAAGAGCTCCGCCTCATCTGCTTCTTCCTCCTCGACGATCCTCCCGGCCTCGGACGCGCTGCTTCATCGCCACCGTTGCCGTTTCCGTCACCGGCCACCGAGGCTCCTCGTCGGTCGATTCGCCGCCGTCTCCGCCTCCCCGAGCCCGCTGAGGCCTTCCTTGAGATCACTGTGAGCCCCTGAACCGTTTCCCCCTACTCCCGTGCTCGATTTCGAGCTCTAGCTAGACTAGCCACCGTGCCCGAAGCTCGCCGCCGCATGAGCTCGTCGCCGCCGTGGCTCCGGCGACCAAATGGCCCCGCGCGTGCGTCCGTTGCACTCGCGACGTTCCGTAGAGCAACTCTAGCGCGATAGCCCGTTTGTTTGCAAGCCGCAGCGCTAACCCCGCACCCACCCGAACTCCGGCGGCCGCGAAAGAGCTCGCCGCCGTCGACTCCGGTCACCACAGGCCCAGCCACTACCACCATTCGACGCGCGCCTGCAAGAGCTCTCCAATGAGCCCAAGAACGGCCTCGTCCGTGCCCTGTGGGCGCTTTCCGAGCCGCGCCGCCGTCTTGGGCCTCGCCGGCGTCGAGTCGCCGGCGGGTTTGACCTCGTTTGACCTGGTTTGACCCCAGTTTGACTCTCCCTGAGTCACTGACGTGTGGGCCCATGCTCCTAACTAAACTAGATTAGTATTAGTTTAGCGCTAATTAATCTGGATTAGTTAGGTTAGCCACTGACAGGCAGGTCCCACGGGTCAGGTTTGACCCTGGCCAGCCCGTTGACTCGCTGACGCAGTGATGACGTCAGGCTGACGTAGTAAAGTATTATCTGGATTTAAGTTTATTCAGAAAATTCCAGAAAATAGTATAAACTTCTAAAAATCATATAAAATCAACCGTAGCTCAGAATGAAATAATTTATATATGAAAAATTATCAGAAAAATGCAATCTATCCATATGTATCATTTTCATGCATGTCAAACTAAGTTATACCTGCTGTATAGGTGAAAACATGATAATGACATTATAGATGCTAAATATGGAGTTTGCATATGAACCCTTAGCTCATATGGACCTCATTTAAATTGTTGCTAGATGCATTAGTGTAAATCATAACATTCTTGACATGTCATAGTCATGCATCATAATTGTTGCATTGCATTGATTGTGTTCTTCCTTGTTTGCCGGTGATTGTCCCCTCTCGATAAGCCGTGATTCCGACGATGAGTTCGATGACACCGATGAAGAACTATAATATCTTCAGAAGTGCCAGGCAAGCATAACCCCCTTGTTCATTCCGATACAATCCCACTCTCTCGCTCCTGCTCTCTTTTACTACATTAGGACAACAACGATTCAACCGTTACTTGTTGCGGTAGTTGAACCCCTTATCCTCTGCATGACCTGTCATTGCCACAGTAAATAGATGAAACCCACTAGCATGAGTAGGAGTTGTTTGAGCCCTGGTGTGCCTACTCATTCATGCTTGTTTGTCATGCCTGCTATTGCTTAGAGTTGTGTCAGGTCTGATTCATCGGGGATGAGTTGGAATGGTGATGAACATGTCCTACTGTGTGTGAGCTAAGTGTGTGAACACGATTTGGTAAAGGTAGCGGTGAGAGGCCATGTAGGAGTACATGGTGGGTTGTCTCATTGCAGCCGTCCTCAGGAACTGAGCTCTGTGTTTGTGATCCATGATACAGTTACTACCACGCATTGGGCCCGAAACCAATGGACCCTCTCGGCTTCTTAATCACCCTTGTCCTCTGTCCAGGAGTTGCAAGTAGTTTCTGGTGTTCGTAGTATGCTGGAGGCCGTGGGCAGCGCTGACCGGAGGGGTGGGCTGTGATGCGGTAGGCACGTGGCCGGGCATGCCGGGCGCCCCTTTGGTGTCCCGGAACCCCGCACACATCGTTCGGGGCCGTATGTGGAAACCTCGGCCGGACTCCCTGCGGATGGAACCTGAATAGGCGATAAACCTGGACTAGAGACTTGAGTGTTTAGGTAGGCTGTGGCCGACACCCTCGCTGGGCTTCCGCTTGAAGGTTGCCGAGTACATGTCGTGTAAACGGCGGTAAGTGGTGAGAGCGTGTGTGTCGAAGTACACCCCTGCAGGGTTAACATCATCTATTCGAATAGCCGTGTCCGCGGAAATGGACTTCTGGGTTGCCTATAACAGTTCATAGACAAGTGAAAGTGGATACTCTAAAATGCGCAAGATAAGCGTGAGTGCTATGGATGGCGTTCTCGTAGGGAGACGGGAGTGGATCCATAGTGGTGTATGGTATGGTGAATTTGTGGACTCGTGTGCGCCACCTCAAAAGAGTTACTTGCAGTCGTAGTTCAGGATAGCCACCGAGTCAAAGCTGGCTTGCTGCAGTCAAACTCCACCACCCCCTTTTGTTGATACCGATGCATATGTAGCTAGTTCTGATGTAAGTCTTGCTGGGTACATTTGTACTCACGTTTGCCTATTTTATGTTTTTGCAGAGAGACTTCAGTCTCGCTAGTAGTACCGCTTGGACTTCGACGTTTAGCTTGTTACCTCAGCTACGATCTTGTGCCCTTGGCAGGATCTGGTAGATAGTCGGGCTTCTCAGCCTTTTCATTTGTAGATGTCTGTACTCAGACATGTTAAGCTTCCGCATGTGTTTGACTTGTATGCTTTGAATGTTGGGTCATGAGACCCATGTTTGTAATATCTGGCTCTTCGGAGCCTAATGAATAAATACTCTGAGTCGTAGAGTCTTGTTGTGATGCCATGTTGTATTTGCACATATCGAGCATATTGTGTGTATGATTGAAATGCTTGGTATGTGTGGGATCCGACAACCTAGTTGTGTATCCTTGGTAGCCTCTCTTATGGGGAAATGTAGTCTTGTGCTCCATGAGCCATAGTAGTCCGCTACAGCCCGGTTCACCGGAGTCCTGCTAGCCCAGCACTACTGCTCCGGAACACTTGACTGGCCGGCATGTGATTCACTCCGTTCCTGTGTCTGTCCCTTCGGGGAAATGTCACGCGGTGACATCCGGAGTCCTGCCTAGCCTGCTACAGCCCGGGTTCCCGGAGTCCTGTTAGCCCAGTGCTACAGCCCGGATTCACACGCTGCTGACCGACATGCTCGATGTTGATTCATGTTTGCCTGTCCCCGTAAGTTAGTGCCACTTTGGGTTCACGACTAGTCATGTCGGCCCGGGTTCTCTGTCATATGGATGCTAGCGACATTATCATATACGTGAGCCAAAAGGCGCAAACGGTCCCGGGCCATGGTAAGGCGACACCCGTGGGAATACCGTGCGTAAGGCCGCAAAGGGATATGAGGTGTTACAGGCTAGATCAGTGTGACTTAGAATCGGGGTCCCGACAGTATATTTAATTTTTCGACAAAGGGTGTATTTTATTGGCTCAAAATGGAGCATCAAGAGGATACATGTATATTTAATTATTTATTAATGAATTATGTATGTGTTCGTGCAGGTTCCTCCAGCTGATATGCTACCGAGCAAGTTCCTCCACCTCAGAGACTTCTGCCTCTCACTACCCGGACGGGCTGTTTCTCCGGCATATGATTATTTTTCGGTGGTTCCGTTGCTTGATTCCTGTCCTTCCTTGGAGACCTTTTGCTTGAATGTAAGTCACTGCAAAGACAGTATCTAGCATATGATTATTTCAATTCAAGTACATTGAATTATCATCTTCAGGCATCTCATGATTGCGTGGGGCATGAAACAACGAATTCCGAAGACCCCTCGCACCCGAGGCAGATTCCAGGACAGCATCATGGTAAACTTAGGAGTATGACGATCTTGGGCTTCTGTTCCGCGACAAGCCTAGTCGAGCTAACGTGCTATATCGTCGAGATGGCTGCGTTGACATTGGAGTGTCTAACCCTGAACGTCCATGGTACGTATTATGGAGTTAGCAAACTCATGCCCATGTACGAGGGTATGCTGACGGAAGCTCCTAGAACGCTCTTGGCCATCAGAAGGTACATCCAGCCGAAAATCCCCTCCACAGTTAAGTTGAATGTTGAGGAGCCTTGCGGCCCATGCACTACTAGTGTTGGACATTAGGTGTCAACTCATAATTGCTTGTAATTTTCCAGTTTGCGACCAGGTAGTTTAAATGCACTATGTTGTCATTAGAAGTGCCCGATGTTTAGTTATGCACTGCCACAATTAAATTCAAGTTTGGTTTGACTCTTGTTTTTTCTCAACTGTGTGATGCTTGCCAAAACCCGTGGCATGAATACACCCCGCAAAAAAGAAAAAAAAACCGTGGCATGAATAGGCAAGGCGGCCCAAACCCTAACCCTCCAGAGCCAATGCACCCTACCCGCAGTGGAGTTGTGATCTAAACACCTTTATATTTCTTTATATTTTTTACAGAGAAAATAGTGATTAGTGAAGCTCGAACAAGCCGCCGCTTGAGAGCGAGAGGAACGTCGCGCAGGCCTCTCCCAAACGGGGCGGACCGGCGTCCGACAATGAGCTCATGCCATTGCCGCTCCACAGGCTGACGACGACCCACGTAAGCCACATTAGCTCTGTATGTAGACCAAACGTATGAGCGACTGAAACTTGCGAATCAATCTGTGATTGGATGGTTAGGGTTCAAATCATGAATTTATTTTAAGATTTGCGAATGTATGTTTAGTGAGAGGAGACGTTTCCGTCGACTACGAGATGCCTACGGTTTGACTTTGTAAAATCTTAAGATGATATGTCGCATCAGTTTCTTGAATGTGCTCATAGGATAGGGTGTGCATGATGAGTGTATGTGCGTATATATGAGCGCTTGCATATGTACTATGTTAAAAAAAGAATGTGAGTCATTTAAAAGCAGGTACAACCACAGCTGGTATATTCGAGCCTCTATATGCTCGCGGATGTGTCCGTACACGCCCGCTGGCAATGTCCAGGCAGTCCCCATTTCCCCTGTCCACATATGCAGTCTCGTAGTCGAATAGCAATTTTCATAAAATGGATGCAACAGCATAAATCAACATATGCAGTCCCCATAGTTGAATACCAAATTTCATACAATGCAACGTAAGCAACGTAAATCAACATCAAGATCGAACGAGGAATATAGATAGACTGTTTTATCGGACATAGTTCATTGGATACAAAAGACATTGTTTGTGGGATTCTACTAGATACAAAAAATTCATATAGGAGTAAAATGCATTTGTGGTCATCAAACTTGTGTTGAAAGTTCGGTTTGGTCACCGTACTCAAGAATATGATCAATACGGTCACTATATACGTCATTCGGTGATTATACGGTCACTGGGTCACCGTAGAGCTTCATATTTGATCTATTTTGACCAGTCAAACGTCCTGCCGGGCCTAGTCAGCAATCCTTATGCAGGACCCACCTGTCATTGGGCAAAAACAATACTAGTAATAAAGAAAATAAACCAAAAAACCATGTAACGGCAAGGTTTCTTTTTTTTTAGCCGAGTAACGGTAACGGTAAGGTTTGAACCTGATAACCCCACGCCTACGCCCCCATGCGTTCTAGCCACCTGAGCTTCATTTAAAATGAGCATAGTGTTGTCCTTTTATATGAGTACATATATATGAATAACACACAGACACAGTTCTTTCGCAAAAAAAAGAATAACACACAGTTCTCGCGCGCGCACGTACGCACTGCAGGCATACTCACGCACGTGCAGCACAAATGCACGCAGGGCACACGCCCGCCTGCATTGCCACCGTCTCCACGCCCAAGTGCCTCCACTGCCTCGCCATGCAGCTCATGGAGTCGTCGCCAATGCCTCACGAGTCACGAGCGCTTCGCCGCGTCGCGGTACTGATCGATGCCGGCCGATGCTTACAGCCAGAAAAGGGGCGCAACGCATACTAATTTCTGTCTGCATGAGGTGGCCATATGGCTGACTGCGACGACACCCACACGAAGTGGCTCTCCTCCCGTGCACAGGCACGATGGGGAACGGCTGCCGGAGCACAACCTGGCGGTCTCAGCTTCGTCGCCGGTGTGTGCGTCCTATGTGTTAGGCTGCTAGCTAGCGGGTGTAAACACGCAATTAAATAAGGAACGAAACCAACTGAACTTTCTATCAGATCGGGCGATAATCAGGCTGCATCATTTGCCGCGCAGGACGTTTGACTGGTCAAAATAGATCAAATACGAAGCTCTACGGTGACCCGGTGACCGTATAATCACCGAATGACGTATATAGTGACCGTATTGATCGTATTCTTAAGTATGGTGACCAAAGTGAGCTTTTGACACAAGTTCGATGACCACCAATGCATTTTACTCTTCATATAGCTAGCTAGATGATGAGCAGAGGTGGAGATCACCATTTCGGGCCCTCTTGCCCTTGTGGTCACCGGTGCAACGGTCCATCTCCGTGTACATGTCCGCGACGGGAGGATCGTCGTCGTCCGCGCCGGTGGTACCGCTCTTCGATGCCGACGAGAGGTGGCGGGTGGCGCGTGCATGCTCCGTCGCGTGGCGAGCCGCGTTAGCCATGGCGGATTCCTTCTCCTCGCGAGGCGCTCTGACGCTTGGAGCCCGAGCCTGAGCGCCTCGCATTTTTGCGTTGGAGGCGCCTGGCGTCCGACTCCGCCGTGGTCAGAGACTGACGCATGACCTCATGGAGGAGCACCTCCTTCGAGTGGAGGGGGGCGGAGCGGGCGCGTTGGCGGGAAGAGCCGGGCTCCGCCGCAATTGAGACGGGCGGCCTTGGCCTTCGACTCCGTCATGCGCATTCGCACGGGGCCGCAGGCACGAGTACCCCGAGTTGCCTGGGCGGTGTTGGCACCAGAGGGGAAGGGAAGGGGCCACCCTGCTTCGAATCTGGAGCGGTGCCGAGCGGGACGGGCGATCGCGGCCCGCATTGTGGCGGCGGGACACGGAGGAGCTGGCGGCGGAACTCAAACTCCCGCCGGTGTCCAGGCACGACCGCTGGATGGCAATGCGAAGCTCCAGCTCGTCCTAATTTGGCGAGTCACTTCCGGAGCCAGAGTCCTCCTTCACACGGTCGTTTGGGCTGGTTGCGGGGAGCCCGGTTGGGTGCGGTTTTTTGATCCAGGCAGCCCAGACATTTGGGGCGGCCTTGTGGCTCTGATTATAGATGCTCTAAGACACTTTAGTACCGTATTTAAGGTATTGTGAAGGACCGTGACTAAAGTGAATTCCACTAATAAGACACCTTGATGACCGTATTTAGGTATTTACGTTGTTGAGAAGTACCATGACCAAAGTGAATTATACAACCGTATTTAGGGTATCGAGAAGGACCGTCACCAAAGTGAATTCCGCGATAGATACATTGACGGTGAGTGAATTTTTCTCTTGCAATTTCTCCCGATGTAGTACATCAAACACCCGATCCTCAAACGACAAAAATAATCTTGGGTACATCTTGGATTACTCTAGTGGAATCAACAGAAACAAAGTGGACGATACACAGGTCTCCATATACAGTAACATGCAGTTCTAACCTCAGCCAGTCGGCCTGCAGGCTAGCTAACAGTAGATTCTTACACAACGAATAAAATGCCGATTCGTGTATGACTATATAAAACCAATGCCAAGGGATGTAAAACATGATGTCTCTTCATGGGGGCCAAGTGAAGTGATTTACAGGAACACGTCCTTCTCGAGCAGCTTGAGGACCTCGTCCTGGTTGTTGAGCTTGGCGACGTCGATGGGCGTCTTCCCATCCATGTTTTGGAGAGTGCTGCGGAACATTGGAGATGGTCAAATAAGCATCAAGGGATCGGACCTTGTGAAGGGCAGCGGAGAATGGATTTAACTTACACAGCAGCACCGTGCTTCAACAGAAGATCCACACACTCTTTCCGGCCATAGCCAGCAGCGTAATGCAGTGGGGTGTTCTTGTTCTTATCCATGGCATCTACAGCAGCACCCGCCTCAAGGAGGATTTCCGCACACTTGAACTGAAATCCAAAATTCATACAACTCCTTATCACTGAATTAAACTACCTAACAGTCATCAAATATACAAGGAGACAATACAGTTACCAATGGCATTTGACCTAACTCACAATCTAGATTCCACAATGTAACATATAGACTACAAACAACAACAGATGATGGTATGCCATTCATTGATTTTGTGTTCCAGCATTGAATGCAACCTTCACAAGTGAAGCTGTTGAAGTGGCTTCCTAAAGACCATCAACTGGGAGAATTTAAACAGTTGGAGATGGAGATATGCAATCTTGATACAGTGCAGATAGACCAGTTATTATATTTCTATAAGTAGGTAGTCCTTGGCCAACTGGTCATTACCAGCTCATAGCAAGTTAATGATGATGGCTCACAAATATAAATCACAGAGTAAATACTACAGCTTGACCACTCATAGAGGTCGCTAGGCACTGGCTACTCATGAATCAACTCCCCCAAAACTATTTTTTCTTTTGACAAATAAGCATAAAGCTCTCCGTTCTATCAATAAAGTTGCTTAAAAGCAAAAGAAGAAAGTAAAATAAAATTCGTATAATCTGTGAAAATAACTTGGTCTAAAGGTTGCTAAAATAACTTGATCTAAAAAATAGAAGTCTGTAGTCCCTAGACAGGCTCATTATTCTCCTGCAAAAAAAGCTCACTATTCCAAGTCTAGCTGTTTATTGAACAGTAACTAGAAAGCTTCCACTAGTATTAGGGTCACTGGTCACGACAAAATATTTGCACTACTCAAAGAGTAACTACCATGGACTTCCCATGGAACTGGCAACTCTATATAGTATGTTTTTTCTTAGCTTGCCTAATCATTTGTTGTAGTAATGAAGTAGACAAAATAGTATATCAATCACAAGTTAAATTTACTGGATTACTGTTATAGGCTAAGAGAGTTGAGCAATGAGCAGGTCTTCATACCTCACCATATCCACATGCAAAGTGCAAGGCCCTTCTTCCCTCAGAGTCTTCTTCATCCTTGTCTGCTCCACCATCTAGAGCCTTCTTCAGACCCTGTTGGATGACTTATTTTGTAAATAAAGGCGGCAATGTAATAATAAATCCAATAGAAATAACAGTGGCAGCTATATTTGAAAATCTAGAGAAGTTGTTTTGAAAAACAGCCATCACGAAGACTGTAAATGAAGCTGCTCTAGTTGAACCTTGCATACATCTTACCAAAATTACATTATATTCATGAACACTAGGCACAGCATTGCAGGCTCCACAGGAGAGGCCAAAAAACCAAACTGTGTAGCAAGAATAGTAAACGATTCTGCGGGGCAGATGCAATGGAGGGCACACAGATTGCAAGCTGGCAAATTTCTTGAGCATACAAAGAGCATAACCTACGTGCCAAGAGCATGTCATTTCTCCAAATACCAACGTAAGGCTGGTTCATGTATTAAAGCATACACAATGTCATGGAAGCAAAATTGTTTCCACTACTACCACCCAAACAAAACCGTAAAACCTGTAGCAACTGTGGTCAAAATGGACACTGACTAAGCAAATTATACAGTGTAACACCAACACAGCATATAAACATATGCAAGTATATATCAGCTCAAAACAGACTTGAAATTCGAATCCACAGTTCTACTGTTAGCCCCATTACCTCACCGTCACCAACACTGGCAGTGTGGTGGACAATGGATTCGTCTTCATCTTCACCTTCTTCTTCAGTTTCTTCAGTACCAGAAGGTTCAGCAGTAGAGACAGTGCTAAACGGCATGGTAGTTCCCATTGCCTGGCCAATCTTTTGAAGAGTTTCAGGGTCATTCCAGTACCTACATGAGCAAATGAAAAGCACATCAAGCAAGTTGTATGCAGTCTAATATGATATATCACTAGAAAATATGCCCTACTTTATCATTGCAGCAGGACCACCATTCTCTAACTCATCAAGAATTGGCTTCAAGGCTGGATCTTCCTTAATCCGAGACATGCGCTCTTCAAGCTCCTCCTTATGTGTTGGACTAGTCAAATTTTCCAGCATACTGGACATAGCAGGATCCTAAGTCAATCAAGTTGATAAGACAATTAGGTCAATGTCAGCAAAAATAAACAGCAGAAAAAAAATCCAGGGGAGTCCTTTGGGCAAAGTAGATGGTACCTGCATAAGAGCAGTCCCGAGGCGCTCTGCCATTGTCATAAACTGAGGGTTTTCCATGACCTTTTGCATTGTTTCCATGTATTGATGAGGATCCAATGGAGGCATGCCCTGTTCTCCTGCAGTCTGAGCACCTTTCTGTAGCTGCTCAGCCATCTGATTGAATGCAGGGTCCCTTGCAATCTGGTCTGCCATCTCCTTTATAGATGGATCCTGGAAACCAGAATTCATTTAGTTGAAGAATTGAAGTCAAAAGATAATTCTCAGTTGAAAAGTTAATTAAAGTGCAAGTATCAATGAATCTGCCACAGGCAGAATTATGTAAAACGAAAAAAGAACACATAAATAATACCCAGCAGGTAAATATTTAATTGATGAAAAATCAATAGGATAGTCAGCATGTACTAGACTTATTATGACTGAGGTAT